>NC_091753.1:41157002-41327002 GCF_043380555.1 Nothobranchius furzeri | reverse complement strand
AAACCTAAAATTTGTCTTTAACCAGAGATTTTTGATCCAGATTTCAGTCTGAATGTTTAATCTGATAACTCAGCGGCTCCAGCCCCACTGACCGAAGGGCAATGCAAACTCTAGAAACTCCCAGTAACATAAATATAGAATGATAAACAGACCTGACAAGCTGCTGTTATATAAAGCTAGTGGCCTATTTGAGAAGCTGAGGCTACGTCTGTCTCGCCTTATCTTCTGAAACTAGAGATGCAGCTACGTCAGCTTCTCGCTTACTGTAAAAGAATATGTAGAAAATAGGTCAGAGGAGCATAGTAATGCTTCTGCCTTCGTCGTTGGAGGCTCTTTTTGGTCAAATCCATGCAACTACAGCTCAAGGAGGCCCTGCGCTGCTGTGGTACATTGTGATCTATGTGTGAATGGGGGTTTTATGTGTGTTTTTGTGCCTCTGAGCTGATGGAAAGTGGGCAGGAAGTGAAGAGTGCTGCTTTACAGCCTGTTGATTGACAGAAGCCTCCAGGCCAGACAAAAAGGATGACATAACTGGGGGGGATGTAGAAAAAGTAAATGATGGGTACAGCGGTGCAACTGCAGGCATGACATGGTGAGCTCAGGGGTGGAAAAGGAGACAGGAGACAATATAAAGCAGCGGGAGAACAGACAAGAGGGGGGCTGAGGATAAGGAGGTGCGACGGAGAAAAAGAGACAAGACCAGGGTTGAGAATGGAGAAAGGACAGAGGGAGTTTTAATCGTAAATCTTCTGCAAGTGAAAGAGACGAAGACAGTAAAACCATCCTCAGAATTAATTGCTCCTCAGTACTGTCAGGATTCTGCAGCTTTGACGTCAGAGCCTCTCAGAAACAGTGAGAACAGTAAATATCAGGCCAGCTTTGGAGAAAAAAGTTTAGAGGGGATTAAGCCTAACAAAGAACGCCTGCTTACCATAGCTGCTACAGGAACTAAAGAAAAGGCCATTTACTGGAAGGCACACTCTCTCTGTTTGTCTCTGAAGAGCTGTGATAGCAGAACTAGGGGACTTTGTTCTCCTGGCGGCCGGAGGCAGGCCCTTCCAGCGCTAGAGATAAGACCAGAGAGGCCTGTGTGTCATCGTGATCTTGAGACTATGTAACCTAAACAGCTCTGGAATGCCTTGTTGTGTATTTAAAAACGCCTGAGCGACCACAGAGGTGTGGTGATGCCATTCACCTCCACCTGACTGCTGTGCTCATCCACCTGTGACCGAAGGAAATGGTTCGGTGTATTATTCCAGTTATTATAGCAGCAGGATCAGTGAAGTGTGAACCTGCAACGCTGATTTAAAATGTTTGTGTGGAAGCAGAAATCTGAATTTGACAACGCTGGCGTGCAAGGACGCAGCATTTGATCATCCTCTAAAGGTTTGTGGAAAGCTGCAGAACTCTGGTGGACGAGTGAACAGGGCTGGCGTCAGGGTATCTCTAAAGGGTTAAAGCTTGACTTATAAGCCTTATGGCTTGTTTATTCAGCCAAATCGTGGAAATGTTGCTAGAGCACTGGTGGGTGCACGGGGAGACTTCAGTGTCCAGTGATCATGCACTGATGTCATAAGAAGTTTTCGGTAGCCTGCTCAACAGAGCGTGCTAAAAGCAGTTAAACATGATGTCACGTTCAGTTCATCCAAGAAGGAGCCAGAATTACTCACACAATGTCACATGACTTCTGCTGCTCCAGACTAAGCACCGCCACAAAATTAGAATCAGGACTTTTGTCAGAGACAGAGACGACCAAGGGGTCCGTGCTGCTTGTTTTAACCTGCATCACATTTCTATAATAATCTTACTCCACATGTCTGTAGTTGGAGCTCATGTCTGGACCAGCATTAGGCGCTGTCATCCAGCTGTTGAGGCTTATTTAGGGAAAACAAGTGCAGAAAAAACTGTATTCATTTACAGAAAGTCATAAAGTTTCTTTATATGAAGCAAAAACTTGTTTGTGTCTCATTTTTGGTGGAAAATAAATGAACATAGAAGCAGAATCTAGCCACTAGATTAGCCATCTTACATTAAACATAATTGAAACAGCATAGAAATGATAAAAGGGAGAGATTATTTACCCCTGCTGGGCATGAGGGCAAATAAATGAAATATTCCACTACTGAGAACAGCAGAGTCCTTTAATCTCAGGTTTATCCCACAGCTCAGGCCTCTAAACCAAATATAAATCATGCCAAATACTAGATGTGTGGACACTTAGAGAGTTACTAAATATATGTTTCAGTCTCTTTATGTGCTGATAAATCTCTAAATGTCCCACATAGGCTTCTGTTTGTTTGGCTTGGACTCTGTGCCTGATTTGAGCCAAGAGTGTTTTTGTTCAAAAACAATAAAAGTATAAATATTATGCAATTGTTTTGTCACACTCAAGTCCCCATTAGTTCATTATTTACTGTGTGATGGTTTGGAAAACAAAGTCAGCATCTTCCTGTTTGCAACGTGACCTCTTCTGACGGACTCAAAAGTGTGGCCACGTGCTGGTGATCGCACACATGAGGAGGAGGGCAGCAGGAGGCAGATGCAGAGGGGTAAATAAATATTTGTGACTGTAAAATGTGCCGATGACAGCGTCAGCTCTGTTAGGAGAGCAAAATGTTTCTATCTGTCTTCATCGTTTTATTTTCTGTCTGTGATCGTTTCATTCTGATTTCACAGAGAAAAGGAACTTAGTTATTGCTTTTGAAAACCATCATGCAAAGTAAAAAAAAAAAAGTTTTAAACATGCGCACACACACACACACACAGCATGCTGCTCCAGCTGCTGTGGGTCACATGACTTCATCAGACTAACACGGGTCTCTTAATGTTGGAGAAAAGACCAGATCTCCTCTCCGGTTACTTTCAAACATCTGCCACAACTAATGCTTCACACACACACACACACACACACACACACACACACACACACACACACACACACACACACACACACACACACACACACACGCGCACGCGCACGCACACGCACACGCACACGCACACACACACACACACACACACACACACACACACACACACACACGCACACGCACACGCACGCACGCGCACGCACACGCACACACACGCACGCATCATCTCAATTTAACCCAGTTTGTTAAACAAATGGCTCAAATTATTACAAAAAGAACTAGTGGTATCTTTCAGATGTTTTCTGTGCAAAGTGAGTCTTTTCTTAGCTGAGAATCCTCCAAAGCAAAAGAAACAAGTCTCAAAGTATAAAAACACCAGGATCTATATCATTTGTGGACTTTCCACCAGATTCAGTGGGTTTCCTGCAGGCATTTGTTTCCAGGAGAATCATTAATGTTAAAGTTGGCCTAAGACGCTGGCCATTAATGTCTGACTCAATTCATCTCATAGGTGTTGGCTAAGGTTGAGATCAGGACCAGTTAAGTTTTCCCCACAATAAACTGGAAAAACACTCTCTCTTTTTTTTTCCAAAAGTTGTTGCCACAAAGTTTGAAATAAAATTAATTCTACAAGTTATTTCATTTAATTTTGGCCAAAACAACCAAACTATGATCCAGCAGTGTGTGTAATCTGCAATAATGATTATAGATAATAATTAAAATATTTTAATTGCTAAAAGGCCTTGAAAAGAAAAAAATACTGTTTCAAATAAACACATGATAAAGTTCTTCAAAAGAGGGTTTTTTCTTCATGAACTTACAGGTTTGTCAGTTTTTATTAGTAGATTTTGGTTTTAGCTTGACCTGAAGATATAGAGATCACGGCATCATCATGTCAAGAATAGTTGCGTTTTAACTTTGTGCTAAAATCATTTGTATCATATTTAGCTCAACGTCATATCAACAAATATTAAAATATATATTTAGATGTAACAGAACTCAACAAAGCTTGATATTTCCTCTTCTTGCTTCTGAATTAGATCTTATTTTTATACGTTCATGCTTGTTTTGTTTTGTTTTTTTTTTCTTTTGTTTATTGGCAAATAAAAACATCACTCTGAACAAAGAGACCTGTTATTACAGCTGTTGGGACAACATATAATGGATTCGGTTATCCTCATGACAGAAAGTCCAAAAGAAAATTGAAAGAAGCAGGAAACAAAATCTAATCTGTCAGATTATGTTTCTTTTTGAAAATCCCCCCAAAACAAACTCCCTCCTTTAATTTGGGAAACCACAGCCACCAAGTCTTCCTCCTGGCCTGAGTGTGTTTGTTTTTTTCTGCAGTGATTTTTCTCACTATGTCTTTTTTTTGTCTGATTAAATGGAGACAGTTTGGGCTTATTTCGAGCGCCCCCTAGTGTTGGTTTGTAGAACCGAAAGCAAAACTTATCTCCTCGCTGTGCGTTTGTCTTTTTAACACCTTAATCTAACAGCTGAAATGTCTCCCCAGCTTTCAATGGCATCTACAAGTGTAATTGATGCAATTTGCTGGGTTCCTTATATAGGAAACTTTTTTTCTGATTGGCTTAATGAACTGACCTGTATTGGAATGTTTATTATGTGAAGTACCTTGAGACGACTCTTGTCGTGATTTGGCGCTATATAAATAAACTTGAGTTGAATTGAATTAATTCATCAATAAATTAAACACATCAGCTGTGTTCATGATCTAAAACATGCAGGAAACGTGCTGGAACCAGACTGCAGCTCCAGGTATGTCGGCTCAATTATTTCTAAGTCCCAACAGAGTGACCCGCTAGTCTGAAGTTGCAAGCGGATTATTCTGACCACAGAGGGCGATAGCGGCTTGGTGTCCTTTCATTAACCCTGTAAAGGGTCATTTTAGCACACACTGGCTCAAGAAATTCATTTGAAAATATGAAACATTTCCAAAGTATCTCTATAAAGTTGCTTTATTTGAAAGATTAAAAGTATAATTTTGGCTTTCACCACCAATAACAGATGGGTTGTGTTTGAGAATGCAGGTGGCAAATGTCTGAAAGGTTTCCTCCTTGTCTTCAACTCAGCGTCAGTGAATCAACAGCTGATGCGTTTTGAGGACACACTCAGAGACGTTCGCTCACACATGCAAACATTCCTGCGTGGAGATGAATAGCAGCCATTGAGATTCCCTCCTTTGAGGTCTGCTCCATGGTCTGCTCCTGCACTGAGCAGGAAAGTAGCGGTGGGAAAACTCACCTACCCCTGGGCTCTCCTGCACCCCCCCCCAATCTCCATTGTTTACCCCCTCTCTGTGTCACTGCTTCCTGGGCCCCAGCTCTACCTGCCGGCACATTCTTGCCCTGCCGCTGTTAAACCTTTGTTGTTTTGCTTCCTTCTGTCACTCTGCCTTTATTACCTTGTTTGAGTGCTTGTCTCTCCCTATGTTCCCCGTGTGTCTCATCTGTCATGATTTGTGCACACGTGACCTGCCTCCCTCTACCAAAAACACAGTCAGGGCGACAACAACATGCAGGATGTGAGCAAATAAGATAAGAGTGGTGCGTCACCAGCGTCCAGCTAGCAACTTTCTCTAAATCACAGCTCATACACACATCACACTCACTCCTGCACTAATGTTATCACTTCACCCCCAGGCACCGCCTGCAAATGACCCAAATCAGGGCTCCCCTCCAAAGTCCAACATCAGCCCAATCCTGCGGTGGAATAAAAGGGCATTTTCCCAGACACCACTGCTTCTTTGTTGGTTCTCTGGTCATTTACCGCGGAACTAAAGTGACCCCGACACTTATCCCCAAAATTTAAAGCCCCTTTCGCCCCTGCTTTGGCGTGTTTTCCCATCCTCCACTCAACCTAAAGACCTCTACCACCAACAAATAGGTGCCTCTGATCTTCTCTTCCCTTCCGTAACCCACAGTAACAGTCTCCCAAGTCTCAGCCCTACACCTCTTTAGCCGTCCCATCCGCAGGGGGGCCCCTCTAGAGTTTGACTGGGTGGTCTCCCCTCCCCCAGCCCCTTTTCCAATCTATCCCTCCCTCCTCCTTCTCCAAGGGTCAGAAGTCAGAGGTGAGCCCTGACAATGTGTGGGAAACGTGCTGTGCCGTGTGCTTCGCTGGGCAAGGCAGGGAGGAGAGGAAGGAGTTCAGGCTGCCCTGTTTCCTCCCTGGACCAGCTAATGGGAATCTGGGGTCAGTGGGACAGAGAAACACTGGTGCTTGTGCTGGTGCCTGTGTTGGTTACAGTTGTGATTTATTGGACCAATTTCTTCCCCAAATGCGAGCTTGCTTGGGTTGGGAGGCAGCCGGAGCAGACTTGTGTATGCTGAGGGGATCAAGAGAGACGCCGTACAGGATAATGGGCGGAGGGGCTTGTTCATGCGCTCATGTGTACAATTGTGTGCGTGCGTGCGTGCGTGCGTGCGTGCGTGCGCGTGTGTGTGTGTGTGTGTGCGTGTGCGTGTGTGTGTGTGTGTGTGTGTGTGTGTGTGTCAACATAGATCCCTCGCTTTGTGTTACCGTGAAACATTTCTTAGGAACCGTCTAGCCGGTACAGTATCTGAGGAGCTCAGAGTGATTTATTGGAGGCGCGAATGTAAAAGCTGCTTATTTTAGCAGAACATTGTTGTGTGTTTTGGAGACGATGGCCTTGATTCAGTCCAATGGAGGAGAACAAGTCTGGCTGGCAGGCGGTACCTGCGGCTGTCCTGGAAAACCTTTAAACCATTTGCAATATATGGATTTTTACACATTCAATGACAATTCATATTTAAATATTAAATATGTTCACTTGTCTTGGTAAAAATTTAGACATTTTTTGAGTTTGGGGACTTTTTCATGCCTGAATTAACATTGATATGAAAATGTTCAAGTGTACTGGAATGAAAATGAGTGGAAAAAGTTCCAAAACTTTCAAAAACCCAGAAAAAACTGATGAAATGTCCAGATTCTTAGACTGCAAATGGACGACTCAGCCCGTCATTATCTCCTTTACCCTCTGGAGGCAGGTGTTGCAGATTTGCAACGTTAAAAACCTGCCTGCCAGGGGCCTCAATTGTCAAGCTTGCTTATGCACAAAACGGGGTCGGAAAACTGCGCAAGCAACTTTCCATGCAAACTTTGGGATTTGCGAAAGAAAACTTAGCGGGAAAATGTGTGCAACTTTAAGCTGACTAAGGACCTGGCTTATGCACACTTTGGACATGGAGATTACCTGCAGTGCTGCTGCTGAGAATGATAAAATTATGAAATCCTGCAGCATTATCACTTGTACTGCTTTGTTTTCACACAGAACAAGACTCCCCACACGCACACACGCGCGTGTACACACACACACCCACACACACAGCCTGAAGCGCAGAATACGGACAGGGGGACAGATTGAGACAGAATGTAATGCGTCTGTGACAGTGTGTGTCCTGTCACTGTAACCCGATTGATCATGTGCCCTGGCTAATTGTGTTGGGGAGATCTCTGTTTGTGTGACTGGTTAGCATGTGTGACTTTCACCCGGGAGACTGGGGATCGAATCCCAATTGGACAACTTTTTTTTTATATCCGCCACAGATCTCTCTGAAGAATTCACAACTCTGACGGCTTCAGCAGCACTGTGCCACTCCGTGGATTTTCTCTTATTTGTTTTGCAAAAGCACTTCCTGTCATTTCTCCACCTCACCCACAGGTGCCTCAACTTCTGCTTCTGTGAAATTGTGCTTCCTTGATCGGCCTTGATCTACTGTCGCCATCGTCATTGGCGGAGCGCTGCAACAGCCGGCTTATGTATATGCATGAGATCCACAAGGCACTTTGCATTGACTATTTATGGCAGTAAGTGGGCGTGGTGAGGGCGGGATGTGACTAAAAAGCAGCTGAGAAACATTCTCGTTAGTCTCCGATTTATGAAGCGGAGATTGCGTGCAGCTGTGCGTACTCCATGTTTGATAGAACACAAACCTACTTGGCGTAAGTACATCTTTTTTGCTGAGTTTAAGTACGGTTTTAGTAAGGATTCTACGCAATGTTTGATAAATGAGACCCCTGGTTACTCCACATACGTATTTCAGGAACATTATTTAACTCAGAAGTACCCCTGAAGGACTTCGATGTTCGTCCTTTTATCAAAACTCATTTTGAGCCTGAGAGGGTTAAACAGAATCTCAATCAATTGCTGGAAGTCCAGAATAAACTTCCTGAGTTTCTCCTGCTCCCTTTGTCTTTATGGAAGTCCACAACAACAAATACGTAAAAATAGAAAGATGTTAGGTGAGGCTTGAGGCACCCCCACCCCCCATTAATGTGCATTTGTTTGAGCTTTAGTAAGAGAACATCTCCATCTCATTCACCAACTCTCCTCCATCCATTGTCCTAAACATCTACAAACCTTAGTGCTGTTATTAATGTTTATGAATTTAATATTAGTTGTTCTTGGGGGGGAGGGGGGGGGGCATCATGGAAAGTGCTGTGCACATAGAATCTGCAGGCCCATTTCCTAGGTGGCCTCCGTGATTAAGAGATTACAGAGGAAATGAAAGATATTCAGAAACACCCGTGTGCACATGCAATAACTCAGGCTCTAGTGTGTATGGATGTCTGGGAAAGGTGTGTGTGTGTGTGTGTGTGTGAGTCAGCGTTAGTCTCTATGAGGTAAAGGAAGTCAGGTAGAGTCAGGGTTTCCTGTCCTGGATGGCTGTCGCCTACAGCTCTGACTCAGGCGTGGAAAGCTGCCGGTTCAACACGGCTACGGGGAAAACATAACCTCCAATTATCCTCCTCTGCTCCGACGTCCATTCAGCTGTATTTATTTACTTGTTTATTTATTTGTTTGTGTATTAATTTACTTATATAGCACATTTCAAAAGGATGCTGTCATTATCTCGTTTCCCTAAGAACTGCGATTCATTTTTCACACTCAACACTTGGTGTCCTCCTTGGTAGCACCAACCTGATGTGACATTTGCCTCCACCACTGTCAGCTTGGTGTACCATGTTCTTTTAGCATTACCAACATCTGCAGTGATCAACGAGGGGACTAAACACACTTTCTCTGCAAACACAACATCAGGGCGAAATCTGCTCGCTCTTTGATCAGTTCCAGACTTCCACGGGAGAGCTGTTGTGCCTTCACTGAAAACCTTCCATTGCATGTGAGGCAACAAAAGCAAACATCTTGTGAGGTGCACTTCAAGCGATATCTGTGTGTGTGTTGTTTACTCTGAGTCACACCTAAAGAGGAGAAACACCAAAAGGCTCTTCTCTCTCGTCATCATCTGCTGGACACGGGAATGTGATCAGCACTTCCGCCCTCCTGAGGTTTCCTGCTGAGAAACCCCAGCAGAGGTTATTTGTTCGTGCCCTGAAGTGTCGGGGGGCGATTGGGGAAAGGGGACTGGGTGCTCTGGTGGCGTGGGAGCTCGTGGGAAAGCTTGTTTCAGGAGATGAGCAGGTTTATCTGCAAAAGCTCCCAAGAGAAGTGACTGAAAGTAGTTCAGAAGGGAGAAATTATGGTTCTAAAGTGATGCGTGTTTACGCGACTGTCAGCAAAAGAGAGACTTGAGAGGATTTGCCAAATTGCCCCGTTCCAGGGTGAACCTTTAAATGAAAATGATTCCTGTCCCTCACAGGATCTCAGTAATAAAGTTCCTGTAGGTCTGAATTAACAAAACTCCATCCATCCATTTTCTTTCACTAATCTGGAAACCATCCATCCCTCCATCCATCCATCCATCCATCCATCCACCCGTCCATCCATGTGGCAGTGTGAGCGTCCTGTCACAGTGTCCCGACTGATTATGCGCCCTGGCTACTAGGCCAAGGGGATGTCCCTTTGGCTGACTGTTAGCGCGCGCGTGACTTTCACCCGGGAGTCTGGGGATCGAATCCTGTCCGGGCCCTCATTTCTCCACCTTGCCACACATCCATCCAACCATTCATCCATTTTCTTTCACTAATCCGAAGTGGTGTCGTGGGGGCAGCAGCCTAAGCAGAAGAGCTTAGACGTCCCTCTCCCCAGCCACTTGGGCTAGCTCCTCCTGGGAAATCCTCGCCAGGAAGGCGTCCAGGAGGCCACTTCAACTGGCTCCTCTTGATGTGGAGGAGCAGCAGATTTACTTAGAGCCCCTCATGGATGAAGGCAGGAGGTGTTGGGAGGAAAAAATCTAGATGACCTCTTTGGTGTCAGATTAGGATCTTACCTCAGAGCTCCAACTCAGCTCCACTAAATCTGCTCTCCGTCCACGTTTCGCTGTCAAACCGCAGCCTGGAGGAACGCAGGGGTCAAATGTGGTCAAGTGTTTGGAGCAACCAAATGGGGTTTATGTGGTTTTTTGTTTCTGAACTGCAGCAACAGTTCATATTTTACTTTATTTTTTCAACCCATCCATTTGTTTTGAACCGCTTATCTGAGGTCAGATTGCAGAAGCAGCAGGTCAAGGAGAGCAGCATCTCCAGATCTTTCCAGCTCAATCTCAGGGATCCTGAGGCATTTCCAACCCAAAGAGGATATCAGATCCTGTCAGCTGGTTCAGTTTGTTCCCCAGAGCAGCCACAAGAAAGCTTCTCACCCCATCTCCGAGGAAGAGCCCAGATATCCTGCAGAGAAAACTCATTTCGGCTGCTTGTATCCGCAATCTCATTCTTTTGGTCACTACCCAAAGCTCGTGACCATAGATGAGGGTATTATGGTCTTCTCTGAAAACTGTCTGGGCTACAAATGTGAATTCTCAAATGAACAATAATACAATAAATACTATTTTAAACCACCAAGAAGAGCACAATAATGACTTTTCACTGAAGTTGGAGGCAGTCTCAGCAGCCGAGCGACTATTTTAGGTTTACTGTTTTTAATTGAAACAAGGTGACGGATGTCTCCCGTTTTCATCGGGGACAGGAGGAGATGATGAAACACACTCCCACTGGAAACAAGATCCCGTTTGTTTATGCAGAGGCTGTGATTTGAGGTGAGGAAAGATGACAAGAGGCAAGAAGTAAAGACAGAGCTGCTGGGTTAAACTTGGCATCACGTCTCACCAAAATAAAGTTGCTTTGTCCTCTCCTGACCTGCAGACGGTGATCTATGGTTTTATTCAGACAGAGGTCTCAGGTAGGCATCTTTTTACTGTCTAGAAAAATTAGTTCTGTTGAGTTTAGATTTTAAGTTCACATCTGTTGCTGTTAAGTAACTTTTGTCATGCTTGTTTTTTTGTGCAACCTTCTTCTGCTGTCCATAATTATGTATTCTATGTTTATGTGCTAAAACAGGAACATTTAGGTTTTCCTTTCATTGCTTTTGTTTCATGTTCTGCAGCATTTTCTTGATTTGTATCAATCACTCTCAGGGTCAAATGTCATGACTCCCATCCTTCACCCTCCTCTGTCTCCTCATTTCACCTTCATTCAGCTCACCTGGTCCCCTCACCAAGCTCCTGACAAGCCCTGTTTCCCTGGCAACCACAATCAACTCCATTCTTCTCACCTGTTCCTGTCATCAGCTTCATCCACTTCACCTGCTCCTGACTCCTCAGCTCATCTCACACACCTGCCTCCCCTGCTATAAAAGAACCATCCTGCTATCCAGTCTCTGCCAGATTATTGAAAATGTTGTGCCGGTAAATTCTCCAGCCATCCACCCTGCCTGATCTCTCCCTCTGGACCTCGTTTTTCTCCTGACGCCTGCCTTGTACTCTGCCTGCCATTTTGACCTTCGCCTGTCTCCGACTCTGTCTCCAGCCTCAGCCATCTGGAAACTCACCAAAAATAAGACTTTTTTTTTTAAATATACTTTTACTGTGTTTGTCATTACGGGTCTTAGTTCAGCTCATGACATAAAAATGTTCTTTGGTGTATTTTGAGGTTTCTAACTGGCTGTAATGATCCAGAAGCAGTAAAGAAAAAGCCATTTGCTAAAAGAGCTTCAGTGTTTCATTTATCTGAACACAACTTTGCACAAAAGTAACGTGCTGACCCACTTTTACTGTTCATCAGGTAAAATAAATTCATGTATTTAACCTCTAAAATTAAACACATTTCATACAGATGTTTCAGAAAATAAAGAATGCTAACGTTTTCCTCCAAACCTGCATCATGTGAACAATCATCGTCCAATACATCATCAGATGTGTCATAAAAGCAACAATAAATAATTTTTTGCTGCCAGTAAAGTGTTTTATCTGTATTGTTTCACATTTTGTTCTAATTTGAATCTTTTGTTTTCTTGCACAATTAATAAATGCATTTAAAAGTAGTATGTAGCTGTTAAAATTCTTACACTGACACAATATGGTGTGCGGTTTATAAAAGAGAATAGCACAGAAATTGGAGTTGCATGAGGTTGTTTTTGGAGCTTTTCAGAGGGAAGTGGGCTGAAAAAGCAGGTGGAGAGCAGCTGGAGTAGATGGGAGGTGGAGGAAGAGGGAGAAAATAAGCCACATGATCACCTGCTAGAGAAAACCCACAAACGTCCAGACGTTGAACACCTGCACCCTTAGGTGTCCCCCAAAGGGTGTCTCCACAAACCATCTTCCTCCCTCCGCAGCTTTTTTGCACTTTGCAAATTTTATCTTTGATTTAATTTATTTGGAGGTTCCACATAAATGTTGCAACGATTCAAACTACACCTAACAAGTCAGAAACATTTAACAATGAACAATGTGTCAAATTTCTCCAGAAGCTAACATCTGAATTGTGACTGATTTGTGGGTGTTGTGCTCATGTGTCGTGTCATCCATCAAGCCCCCTGACGTCATCCTGTTATCTCTCACTCACACCTGCTGCAGAACAGGCCAGTAATAACCTGCAAGAACACGCAAACAATCACAACTTCAAAGGTTTTAGCAACAAGAGTGTGCAATCATTTGATAATTGTCATAACAATTATCCCTTCCCGTTGGGATTCATATGTAACCAGTAACAAAATATGCAAGGATCGGATCACATTGGATCACGGATGAAAATCCTAAAGTTTTCCCATAGAGAATTTGTTTGGGCTTAAGGGTGTGTGTGTGTGACCTTTTCTGCTAAGCGCCTGTTGAATGGAGATTTAGATAAATTAAAATCTTTTTCCAGCTCTCAAGAGGCAAAATGAAGAAGCAACAGTTAAAGAAGTAAAGACGTTCCTCCTCTGATTTCTGCCTCTCTCCCCTCCAGCGATCTGCAACAGGATCTTCACTCCAGATCAGGATGAATTCCACACTCGGAGAATGACTTCATGCAAAGATTCCTTAACAAGTTGCATCCAGCATACAGGCACTCTGAGGCTGTGATTGATTTTTTTATTTTTACGTGGAAGAAGACAGGGACACATCAGGGCATGCTGCTAATTGAAAAACGATGTGGTAATGTGATTGCAGTAATAAGTCCAAGATTTGACAAGACTAAGTGATGCAACGTGTGAGAGCAGCTATTTGTGCATGGATGGAATTCAGATGAACTTTGGGAATAAAGTATTTTTTTGGTTAAGAGCAGAACATTTGATGCACTCACTCTCCATCCCAGAGCTGTTTACACATGAAGTGGCCAAAGAAGCAATAATTGGGGGACATTTTTAAGTCTAATTACATCTCTAAATTAATTTATATTAATTAGTTTAATTTTATTCAATAGCATCTTCAATTGTTATCTTATTTTTTCATATTTTATGTGAGGTTATTTTACATGGATACTCAATGATTCCCCCCCCCCCCCCCCCCCCCCCCCCGGTCTAGCCAACGTTTTCTAATCAAACATATGATTTTCTAATAAAACTATCAAAAACTGAACCAGCTGACGGGATCTGATATCCTCTCTGGGTTGAAAAGGCCTCACGATCCCTCGGATTGAGCTGGAAAGATCTGGGGATGCCTGGGCTGTTTTGCAGTCTGACCTCAGATAAGCAGTTCAAAACAAATGGATGGGTTGAAAAAAAATTAAAAATGGACTGTTGTTGCAGCTCAGAAACAGAAAACCACGTAAACCCCTTTGGTTGCTCCAAACACTTGATCACATTTAACCCCTGCCTTCCTCCAGGCTGTGGTTTGACAGCAAAACGTGGATGGAGAGCAGATTTAGTGGAGCTGAGTTGGAACTCTGAGGGAAGGTCCTGATCTGACACCATAGAGGTCATCTAGACTTTTTTCCTCCCAACATCTCCTGCCTTCATCTGTAAATTAACCAGCCGAATGCGGATCTGTTATTTTGAAATTTTATTCTTAATTCTAAAAAGTGAGCGTATTTCAGACTTACAGCCGCCTGGATCTCTTTGAGCACAGCTCATGTTTTAATTTATGACAACGTTTCTTAACTCTGGTTTCAAAGGACCATAAATCCTCAGTTCAGCCAGCCAGCTCATGTGGAATGGGTTTTGTGCGTATTGTGCAATTACTGAGTATGCAGAAAGATTATATCTGTGTCTATCAATGCCTTGACCTTGTTATTTCCCACTGGAACACAAACAATTAAGAAGAAATGGTGACTGGTAATACGGCCAAGAGCAAAAACACCAGCCAAGACAGGAAATCATTACATTCACAAGTGTCCAACCAACAAAATCTGAGTTTAATTAGGGGGAATGCTAAATAATTCATGTTAGAAAGCTTAATACTAGGAATGGGAATTTAACGTGTAAATTATGATGAATTACTTAGAAAAACAATGCGTTAAAACCTGAGCGTCCCCAAATTGAGGGCCAGAAAAGTTTAGCATTACAATTCATGCCCTGTTTAAATACCATCAAGCTGCACCTCTAACAAGACAGCAAAGCTTGGGCTACAAGATCATATAAACCTTTTTTATGAGCTCCAAGCACAACAAATACTACAAATAAACAAATAATGACAAAATGATGAAAAGAAGATGGTAGAAAGCAGGCAGGCAGTACCTTTATCCATGTGAACTTTATTACAACAACAGGGACAAGCATGCACACAGCATTCAACTGGTAACCCTCAGCAGAACTTCCCCTGAACTCTACACTACACCACTAAATATATAATAGCAGTGCTCCCCTGCCACCTAGTGTTCAATTCAATACACAACATTTACAATGTCTATTTACACTTCATCAATAACATATTTATTAATATTCACACATCCCAACTAATCCAAAAATTGTTACCATTATAATGAGACCAAAGTAATCAAATAGATTGTGTGGTTACAGAAGTATACACATTAAAGTGTGGGCATTTCATCTTTGTCTCAGTAACATTATTATTGATAGAAAAAATTGCTTAGGGGCAAATTGTCTTGAACGATTAAAATAAGATTCATCCAGATTAATTAATTACGCCTCTGATTAATTAGATTAATTTTAATAGATTCCCACCCCTGCTTAATACTGTTATAAAAGATGTAACAGATAACATATGATGAAGATAATTTAAAACATTCATATAAATGCAGCAAAGAATGTTTTTTGAGTTGTGCACAAATACGTAGAGTTCCTTTTTTTAAACCGTCATTGTGTAAACTCAGTAGAAATCACATTTGATGTGCATCATATTCACACCTAGCTTTTCTTTTTCTCTGCCTCTGATGAGCTAGTACTTGTTGAGATGCTGCAACACACGGGCTGGTCCAGATGTGTCACGCTCCTGCTTACTTACTGTCTCTTTTTAAAAAAGATTCAACAAAATGGGCAGCAATGATGCAACGATTAATGTGAGTTACTAAGCAAAAAGAAATGTTACCCTTAAAACTAGGGGAGTTGTTCTTTTTGTTGTTTGAATGGAGGAAGAACCGAAGATGAAAATACAAAATTTTAAAAATGATGATGGAACCTTGCTCCTGCTTTTTGGCTAACATCTTGAATTCAGACGCAAGAAGCAGTAAAGTGTGGAGAGATTTCTGTCTGAGAAGATCAAAGATTTAGCTTTAAGGGATTTTTTTGGACACTTTGAAGCATGCTTCTGTAGAAAAGAAACTTCTTGTTGTTTCTGCAGAATATTCAGTCCAGTTTTAGCCTGATGCCGTCCAAATAAAGACAATTTCACTGATGAAAGAGGAAACGTTAACCTTGTTTTAACCATCAATTCATTAACCTTTTCATTTATTTTTAATGTAATTTCACAGTGGAAACAAATCCTTGTCAGACCAACACGTGTTTTAATCTCATTTTTATGGTCATTACTAACAAAGAGAAAGATCAGGTGAAAGTTAGTTTGGAAATGAACACTGATCCTTTAAGCTTGTGGCTGCCTGTGAGGTGTTCTGGATCCAATAGTTGTTGCTGTTTGGGTGTCTTCTGGACCGTTGAACTCAGTGTTGAAATGTCTCACCTATAGGTCCACTCCACAGACTCATGGTCTTTTTGCTTTCCTTGACGTTGGATGTGCTACTGCTAGTTTATCCGTTTAATTATAGATTCACTAGGATAAATACAATAAAGTTTATCTCTCACCAAATAGAATATTTACTAAGAAATCAAAATATAACTATAGACACATTACTTTGTCGTGTGTGTGTGTGTGTGTGTGTGTGTGTGTGTGTGTGTGTGTGTGTGTGTGTGTGTGTGTGTGTGTGTGTGTGTGTGTGTGTGTGTGTGTGTGTGTGTGTGTGTGTGTGTGTGTGTGTGTGTGTGTGTGTGTGTGTGTGTGTGTGCTCCGTCTTCTCAATCCCCAGTGAGTTGTGGTGGATGGCTGCTTATACTGAGCCAGGATTCTCTGGAGGTTTCTTCCTGTTAAAAGGGAGTTTTCCTCTCCACTGTCGCTAAATGCTTGCTTAGGATGAGGATTGCTCTAAAGTCACTGACACTAGTCAGTGAGTTGATGCAATTTGCTGGGTTCCTTATATAGGAAACATTATTTCTGATTGGCTTAATGAACTGACCTGAATTGGAATGTTTATTATGTGAAGTGCCTTGAGACGACTCTTGTCGTGATTTGGTGCTATATAAATAAACTTGAATTGAATTGAATTGAATGGCCACTTACGTGTTTGACTTGTTTTCACATACATATTTAGAACTGAAATACATTAATTTAATAATTTGCTCCAGTTTCATTGCCTTGAGTAAAATATTTTTTTTTTTAATTAGCCAGAGTTCTTATTGTGCAAGGCAGCTTACTGCAGCTTAACTTACCATGCAAAACATACTCTACATGGATAGGGGTATATTTATGAGAACGGAGAGCCTAAATATCCTCCTATTATCTGAATCAGAGTTATGTTGATTTGATTTCTACTTTGCTGTTCTGCTCTCACAGATCTTCCTCTGGTGTTGGCAGTGTTCGTGTTTCAGGTCATTAATGTGTTTACGTGTCTCGTCTGTTAACACCACGTCATGTCACAACGGCCCTCTTACTTCATAGTCATCTGGCTTTGTTCACGTGTGTAAAACAGCAGGCCCCCGACACACACTGTGTGTTACACCACAGAGGAATGACTCATAATGGGATAAACACTTTTATATAAACATTTCCCAACATCGGCGATCACCTGTTTGAAGGATTGATTCACCTAAACTCTTCCTTGGAAAACGACTGTTTGCTGTAAACACACTGACTGGTTTTACATGGGGCTTCCCTAATGCGCTCCTTTGTTTTGACCCCACATTGAAGTCGTCTGTGTGCACAGCATGATTACTGTTCTGATGCCCCTCCCATGTCATATTTGTGTTTCACATGTGTTTCTGTGTGCATATGAACCCGCCAGGCTTGTCTGTTAATCTGAGCTGTCAGTAACACAACCCCCACTCAAACACACACAAATGCTGTGCTTGCAAGGGAGTCTAAACAAATATCTGCTCTGATGATGACTCCTGTAGTGGACAGGAGGACAAGAGGGAGAACAAAGGAGAGACTGAAAAGAAAGCGCCTAATGGAAGGAAAGCCCCTCATTTCTT
This sequence comes from Nothobranchius furzeri, assembly GCF_043380555.1. Lineage (NCBI taxonomy): Eukaryota > Metazoa > Chordata > Actinopteri > Cyprinodontiformes > Nothobranchiidae > Nothobranchius > Nothobranchius furzeri. Next base: position 41,309,299 of record NC_091753.1, on the reverse strand, counting down.
CTTTCAGCCTGCATGCTACACACCTTTGCCTTTCTTGTAGCCCACCTTAGGAAAACATCCGTGACCCCACACGATGCTGAGCCTAGTGTTTCCTTCTGTCTTTAATCTTTGTGAAAGGAGCTTTTAACAGGACTGGGGAGGATGAGTGGATCTGCCAAAGAAGAACAAAGACAGGGGAGGAACTCTGAGGGATGGTAAAAGAGTGGAAAGGATCTGCAATTTATCACCTGTTGCCCTTTGGCGGTCAGGCACTCCAGGCCCTGGGCGCTCGTGTGTGTGTGTGTGTGTGTGTGTGTGTGTGTGTGTGTGTGTGTGTGTGTGTGTGAGTGTGTGTGTGTGTGTGAGAGAGAGAGAGAGAGAGAGAGAGAGAGAGTGTGAAAAGCATTAAGTTGTGGTTTTCCAAAGTACTCAGAAGTCAAGCAAACACATTAATGCAGGGTTCCTTTGAATACAGATTTTTAACATATTTATGTTCAGATTTTTGGAACAAAGAAGCAGAGGCCATCAGTCAAAATATGACATTAAACGAAACTAAATTCACCAGTCAGCTTGTGACATCTGTGGAGGTTTCAATCTTAAAAATCAATCAAACATATTTAAGTTTTGCTGTCTTGCTCTGCCACCTTGTGGCTCAGTATTGAACTCACATATCCTACACATTTTGATGGACAAAGTGAACATAGTAAATATGTTTTAGATTTGTTGTTAGGAATTCAGTTCCACTGCTGTGATGTCGTTTCTGGTTTAGACTGTTGTTTGTATCTGCTGCAATTCTGAAGCTGCCATTCCCTCTGCAGTACTTCTGTAGATCTCCCTCTTTGAATTCATTTAGCTTCTATTTAACATCTTCCTAACGTTTGAAGCAGATGCTCTACACTTTTGTTTTAAATGTAAACAGATGATTTTCTGGGCTCCTAGACTCTTGGGATCTGGGTTTGATAGGTCAGTTTAATAATTCTACCTTTTACAAGTATATGTGACATTAAAAGTTTGAATACATAAGTAACAGTTTATAATATTTAAAAAAAGATATAACTATTTAGTCTAGTATTTTATTTTCTGGATAAACAGGGCGTCATTAAAGTGGTAATAATGTGTATTGAATGCTGCCTTTTTTAGGATTCTAGAAACTAACATTAGTAAAATGTCAGAAAGGTAAAACCCAAACTATAACAAAACATTATGATGTTTTCTGTGAATTTTAAATAAATATCTAGGAACATTTAGTTGAACTACTCGCGAATTAAAAAAAATCCGACACGGCTGCTGAAACATGAACACAACACAAGTGGAACACTAGCGACGCAGCACGCAGCTGCCGTGTTTGTCTGAGCAAAGGAAGCTAGGAAGGGATCAAGGAAGCCTCCATCATCGTAGATAAACACCCTAAGGAGGTGTGACACAGCGACCACCAGCTGTCACACCAAAAGAACCGCAAAAGGGTTCTTCCCACAGCGAGGGTCAACATGTCGGAGACATACGGTATGTTTGTGTGGAGTTAGCCGCTACACCTCACTGCCCTACTGTCCTCTGCTGTGACAGACTTGTCTTAGCTACGCTGCTAGTTAGCTTGTTTAGTCCGCCCCGTTGTCGCGTCTGTGGGTTTTATTAGGGTTATTTAACACTCGTAGCTGACATTTTATTTTGATAAAACTTCACTTTGAATGCTCTGGTTATATTTCTACACTAGTACATTTGTTTCACGGCGGTGGATTAAATTGCCTCGTTACCCGGTTTGTAACGCGAGTAAACAGATGGTGACACATTTCAAGTGAGAGTTTACCAAACTTTTGATGAAATGCATTAGTAGTCTGTCGATATACGAGTACGGTGCTGTCAGACGCTCAGGTAACCATAGTTTGTTGAAATTCAAGTCAATTGTGTGACCTTTGCATCCTGAAAGAACACGATATCGTCCCTGGGAAGTAGCTTCAAGCCTCTAGGCCATAGCAGGAAGTGAGTGTATTTGTGTTGTTTATGCCCCCGTTACCTGTCAGAAGCTGCTAGATATGTGCATCCTGAATCCAAACAAAGGTCAGTACTTCTGCAAGATTCAAAATGTATGTTGCTTTTTAATTAAAGTTGCACCTCTTGAATGGTGTGTGTGTGTGTGTAAAACTGCACTGCGGGTGCACAATTCTACTTCCCACTGCTTTTAGGTTTAAAAGGACTTGTTTGTGACAGATGACAGTCATTGCCATCAACTTTTGAGAGAAACTGTTGCAGGAAATTACTTTATAGGACACAAAAACCCTCACACCTCAGAGCCAGAAATGTTAAAATGCCACACCATTATCCTCTCCTGTTGCACACCTAGACTCTCACCATCTGCTTTTACTTGCAAACTCTCTCCCAGATTTCTTGCATGAAACTTTATCCATGTGGGCCATATATATGTGGAAGACTGTCAGCTCTAATGGTAGCTGTAATAGCCTTCTATTGATTTCCGTCTCTGATACCGAATGCAATGTCTGCACGCTGGGTGTTTACTGGTGAGAGAGGAGTCCTTCTCTGGAGGACCTGTAGTGGAACTCTAAAGCATCGTGTAGATAAAGTACAGTGGTGTGAAAAACTATTTGCCCCCTTCCTGATTTCTTATTCTTTTGCATGTTTGTCACACAAAATGTTTCTGATCATCAAACACATTTAACCATTAGTCAAAGATAACACAAGTAAACACAAAATGCAGTTTTGAAATGATGGTTTTTATTATTTAGGGCAGGGGTCGGCAATCCGCGGCTCTGGAGCCGCATGCGGCTCTTCCATCCATCTGATGCGGCTCTCTGTGCTTGTAAAATAATGACTGGATATTTAAATAAAATGCTTTATATTTTACTGCATTAATTTTACATCTGTATGCCAATTCTATGTAAAGATTGTCTGCGTAAACCTGAACAGGTCCAACCCGGTCTTACTGTGAGACCGGGTTGACGGGTCACCTGCTTGTGCGTAATCATAGGCACTTCCTGAGCTGAAGACGATGTGAGATTCTGGGATTCTCCTCAGATGGGCTCATGGATGTGTCGCCACATTGGAGACAGGAACAAGCACTATTCAGCCAAAGTTTCATAATCAGGGAACAATTTCTAAGTGACAAGTCTCGCTTCAGTCGGAGGAATCTTCCCGCATGTGCTCTGGTTCTGCAACGCGCTCCAAGCCCCTCTCCACATCTTCAGCTCGCTGTGCGCCGTACGTACACGCTGACCGTGAGCTGCGCTGAGCAGTGTCCAGCTCAGATGTTCAGAAGGAAATCTTTTCTTGAGTGATTTAGCTACATCTGTGATGTGCATAACGAATAAAATGTCAGTTCGTCTGCATGCGTTGAGGTAATTCTTTCTATTCTTTCTCCGTCAAAATAAACGGTCAAATACGGGAACTGTCCGGTCAACACAACACAAGCCCTGCTTTTAACTTTTGTTTTCTTGTGAAAATTGTTGCAAAGAGATAAAATTTAACTTGATTAACACCAGAGCCAGGCGCACTGCGCCGGTATCTCCGTCACTGTAAATGAGGGGAAAACAAATTGATCGGATCCTTTTCTGACCTTCCCCACCAACAAAGTTTAATTACAACAATCTAATGTGACAGAGCCTGGATTTGTATTCTGAACAGTCTAAACATGTTTTAAAAAGAAACGTATGACAAAAGTGGCACCTGCTCAGTAAAACCATCAACAGGGTGAAAAATATCAAAATATTGTAGGCAGAGACGGGCTACAACTTCTGGATCCATTTTATATAAATCGTTTTATTGATTATCTTCTTATGAAAGATAACTTTGACGTACATGAGGGACCGGTACTGGCTGCTGACACCTGTTGTGATTGGTTAAAGCAGCTCTCTGCTGTCTGAGGGTAGGCCCCGCCCACAACGCCGCAGCTGCTGTGGCTCCCAGTGTTTTCTTTACTGTGGGAAACGGGTAATAATGGCTCTTTGATGGGAACGGTTGCTGACCCCTGATTTAGGGAGAGAACAAAATCCAAACCTACATTGCCCTGTGTGAAAAAGTAATTGCCCCCTGAACCTAATAACTGGTTGGGCCTCCCTTAGCAGCAATAACTGCAATCAAGCGTTTGCGATAACTTGTTACGAGTCTTTTACAGCACTCTGGAGGAATCTTGGCCCACTCATCTTTGCAGAATTGTTGTAATTCAGCTTTATTTCAGGGTTTTCTAGCATGAACCGCCTTTTTAAGGTCATGCCATAGCATCTCAATAGGACTCAGGTCAGGACTTTGACTAGGCCACTCCAAAGTCTTCATTTTGTTGTTCTTCAGCCATTCAGAGGTGAATTTGCTGGTGTGTTTTGAGTCATTGTCCTGCTGCAGCACCCAAGATGGCTTCAGCTTTAGTTGACAAACAGATGGCCGGACATTCTCCTTCAGGATGTTTTGGTAGAGAGTAGAATTCATGGTTCCATTTATCACAGCAAGCCTTCCAGTTCCTGAAGCAGCAACACAACCCCAGACCATCACACTACCACCACCATATTTTACTGTTGGTGTGATGTTCTTTGTCTTAAATGCTGTGTTACTTCTACGCCAGATGTAACGGGACATTTGCCTTCCTTAATATTGATGTGTAAAGAATGCAATAGCATGTGGAGAGGGCCAAGCTGTCTTATGCCTTCTCTATGGCTTTGACATATTGACAGCTGGATAGTTGTTTGCAGATCTCGTGTGGGGGGGTGGGGGGGGGGGGGGGATTTCTGGTATATCCTGGGAGGATTCTGAAAAGCTGAGGCAAGAAATCTGTTAACCTGGGAGTCTCAGTTCTTCTTCTGTGTGGTTGAGATGGTCATAGTCTCATGAAATTGACTTCTTGAGTTTGTGTTGCTGAAGAAAATCCTCTATAGAGGATAATGCACCAATCTGCTGGTGTGTGTGTGTGTGTGTGTGTGTGTGTGTGCGTGTGTGTGTGTGTGTGTGTGTGTGTGCGCGCGCTGATGGAGGTGCCTCCAAGGCTTAATGAGTTTAAATCTCGTGGAGGAGCTGAATAACAATCTGTGCAGCTAAACCATAACGAGATATTCTCTTTACTTGGTAAATCAGCATCTGTTTTTCCATTCAGCACTTCTCTGTGATTGTGTGCAAACCCAAGCTGCCCTTTGTCTTTATTTCCTCTCTGAAACAGACTTTCAGGAGGGAAGGTGTCCTTGCAAATGTAATTTGATCTCATGGTCTTATAAACATATCCTCTTTCTTGGTTTTCTTACTGATTCCACCTTAATTTTTTTTCCCATTAAACCTGACATGGCGGCTACATAAAACCCTTTTTCAAAGTCCTCAGTCACTTCTTTGAAAGAGTTTCTTACGCGTTTGTTCTGTTTTGCTTTTTTCTTACACTTCTTTCATAAACACATTAAAGCATCAGACAAAAATAACCAGAGCAAAAACAGAATGCAGTTAAATGATTATTTCATTTGTTAATCCAAACCAACGTGGCTCCTGTGCGAAAGTCACTGGTAAATCCTCTCATTAGACTCTGTCTGACAACAGAAAGGAGGCTAAATGATCTCAACACCACACCAGCTGTAAGGCATGGTGGAGGTGGTGTGATAGTCTGGGGCTCCTAATTCACACCAGACAAACATCGGGACTCATAACTGATGAAGGTTTTTATGATTCCAGAGCTCTGTGATTAGCTGGCTAATTTGAGTTTGGTGAAAGTAGTGGCTTTAACGGGATTAAGGGTTTATCTGAGGCTAAGGGCTGCACAACTACCACCTGTGTTTCTGTCGCGTTGACGTTCCATCTCTCATCTGCTCGCAGACTTCCTCTTCAAGTTCCTGGTGATCGGCAGTGCTGGGGCGGGGAAATCCTGTCTCCTTCACCAGTTCATCGAGAACAAGTGTAAGTCTCAACCCAACCCAGCTCATTTGTTCGCACATAAACCGACCAAACTGATGCTGTTGAAATGAAAACTTTAGGGAGGTACAAGAAGAGTGAATGACTGCTGAGTGGAGTAAATCTGTAACGATGTCTTGAACCGTGTGTGGGTCTAGATTTCTGACACTTAGAGCAGGTCATCATTAAATCGGTTCAGAGTTGTAATACTACTGTTCACTGACTCGACTCTTAACTTTCCATGTTTTTAAAGAAAATGCTGATTAAAATAATCCATCTGAGCAGTAATTTTATATTGTTGGGAGTACAAATACACTCTTGTGTAGTTTGGTTTAGTAAAAGCTCAGTTAAGTCCTCATTTTTCAGAACTGATCGTCACAGAGTCGGCGTTGGTTCCCAAGGCTGTAGACGTATATCTAATAAACCTGTCATTCAGGGCTCCGGGTGCATTTTATAGTGCATTATTTGATGTGTGAAACGTTAAAACTGTCAGAATGTTTAAGCTGGACCTTATGCTTCATTCTGTTACAGAGGGTGACACACAAATCAAACTTCCCCTCTGCAAAAGCATTTCAGTTTTCTGTGTTGTTTGTTTCCTCTCAGTTAAACAGGACTCCAACCACACCATCGGCGTGGAGTTTGGTTCCAGGGTGGTCAATGTTGCCGGGAAGACGGTCAAACTGCAGATCTGGGACACTGCGGGCCAGGAGCGATTTCGGTAACGGCTCATAATATTGCCTGTGAAGGTTTTGGCGACCTCTCACAGAAACATGATTTATTGAACCCAAATGGAGTCACGGTGTGATAGCTCTGAGAAATCCTGGTTTGTGATCACTTATATGAGCAGACAGGTTTGTTTTTGCCCTCCTGTGCTCTCCCGGCTTATTTTGCATCTTGTCCGTTTTCTTTTCGCAGCTCTGTAACTCGTAGCTACTACAGAGGAGCAGCAGGGGCGCTCCTTGTTTACGACATCACAAGGTAAAAAACCCTGGAATCATTTGCTGTTTATGACCTGATCCTGGCTTTCTTGTGACAAAAATAACGTTCGCCTTTGCATAAGTGTTCTCCAAAGTATGGCTCTTTCTCCTATTCAAACGACATATGAAATAATTTAGTCTTAGACAGAAATTGCTAATAATTTTAATTAGACACCCTCTCATTTTCACGACCATCCCTTTTACCATTTCTGTTCTGTTAGCCATTCTGACCTATAGGCTTCACAGCGTGTCCATAAGCAGTATGATTTAATGATGGGGGGGTCTGGACTGGGCAAACTCCAGCTTGTTATTGAGGAGTTGTGTTTTGAGTAATGCAGAGAGTAGCTGCTGTAGATCAGTGCAGAGGCGTCTGCAGGAGAGGCAGAGGTGGGCAGCAGGAGGCGACGCTTCAAGTGTTTACAGGGGAAAAAAAGAGTGGACAAAGAGTTACGTCAGTCTTTACTTAGTGAAAACAGCTGTTAAACATCCCTGTGAGGACCCCACACCCTTTTCTTCACCTCACTGACCTCATGTTACCATGGCAACTGGGGCCCTACTTCCACCAAAACCAGTGACTTCAGCCCAGAAATGTTTCCTTGAAAGTTCTGTGACTGTCAGGCTCCTATATAACAGTGTTTATGGTTATTAGCGTTATGTGTCGCCAACATTAAACACTTCTGTCTTTTCCTCCCAACAGTCGAGAGACGTATAACACTCTGACTAACTGGCTCACAGACGCGAGGACTCTAGCGAGCCCCAACATCGTAATTATTCTGTGTGGGAACAAGAAGGACCTGGATGCAGACAGAGAGGTGACCTTCCTGGAAGCATCCCGTTTTGCTCAGGAGAATGGTAGCTAACGCTAGCCCGCGTTTCATTTCTGCGTCTGATTTTTATGTCTTGTTTCCACTTTTCTAATTGAACTTTTTCCCACAGAGCTGATGTTTCTAGAGACCAGCGCTCTGACGGGGGAGAACGTAGAAGAAGCTTTTTTGAAATGCGCTCGCAACATCCTCAACAAGATCGATTCGGGTAAAAGATGGCGTCCGATCGCCAGGTTTGTGTGTGTAGCTTGTGTTGGTGACGCTCCTCGTTCTGCTTCGCCTTGAAGGGGAACTGGACCCGGAGAGGATGGGCTCGGGAATTCAGTACGGAGACGCGTCGCTGCGACAGCCGCGGCAGCCGAGAGGCACCACAACGCAGAGCAAGCAGCAGTGTAACTGCTAGGGATCAGGCGCCTTCATCACCTGAGCCCACACAGACAGGACTCCCTCTACTGGTCAGTAATGTTTCATCACATCAAGCTAGAACAGAAATGTAAGAAAATAACATTTTTAGCTGTCTCACGTCAGTCTCATTCACCTTAGATCACCTGGATGACGCAGCGACCCGACTTCTGGTAAGCGTCTGAGTCGGAGCGGCTTGGTTCTGGACAGGCAGACCCCTCATAAGGAAGAGCCATCATCAGTTATTTACCAGGATAAACCACGGGTTGTTTGTTTGGGTTTTTCTGGTCTTTATCGTTTATTTACTCTGGTTTCAGTAACTCCAAGATTTCCTCGTTTGCACATCGTTGCTGACTTACTTGAACGGATTTTCTTCATTCGGCCTCTTCTGAATCAGTGAGGCGTCATCGTTAAATTCAACCTACAACTGATTAGTGACAGACAAGTTGTAAAGAAGTAATTTAGCACATATTTAGGCTTAAAATGATTAAATCTAAGGTTTTACTTAAAAATTTAATCTGTTTATTAGTGAACTTGAATGGACTTTTCAGAGAAGCCTAATTATTCAGTCATACTTTGCGAATGTTCAGTTTTGGAGCTGCAAATGCACTTTTATTACATGCTGTTATTACTGATTGTGAATTAGTAGCATAATAATTCCAGAAAGTTTAGTCACTCCACATGAAACCAAAAGAGGCAAACCCGTGGGACATTTCTAAAGCACAAAGAAGAGACCTTCTTATTATTATCTAAGAATCCCAAAGTCTGTAGGTTGATCTTGATCAGAGTCTCAGTTAAAATCTGTCAATCTCTAAATGTAATCCAAAACCGCAGCGCACCATAATTGTTTTGCCTGTTTTGTTCATGAAGATCCTCTCTAAAGGTTCTGGAATCGTTTAGTCTTGTCTGTTTGTGAGTCTCAGCGATAAAAGTCAGGATTCTGTTTGCCTTCTTTGCTTTGCACAGGAATGGCAAACTGCTTCAGTTTTCTCCCTCAGACAGACTTTGGAGAAAAGAAAATATTTCCACAAAAATGTGTGTTTCTCTTTCCTTGAACCACTGACAGCGTAGTTCATGGTGCTGCTGGAGGAACACGAGGTTCCACATGCCGCTGACAACTCAGACTGACCCGAGACGGGATCAAAACAAACATATTTTGGTCCGGTGGCTCTGGCGTGTCCCTGCAGCCAAACCGCACGCGTTTCTAACCCGAGCGAGTCGGCTCACTGAAGGAACGACGTTCAGGCGTGGAGAGTATGTAGCGCAGCAAGAGACAGACGGTTCGAAATGTTGCTTTTAAAAATAAACCTGTTCATTCTGTGATGGTTCGGCTCATCTCAAAGTGCACTTTTACTTTTAAAATGTGTTGTTTATATGCTGCAACTAAAGAAATGTACATTTTATTTTACTGTAATAAAGGTTTTAGTGTAGGTGTAATTCCTACTTTAAAACAAATCAGATTATTGATTCAGTCTCCTCGTTTCTGCTGTCACAATTATTGTTCAAACTCCTGACGTGGACTTGGTGAGCTTTAGGTGGCTGTCAGCAGCAACGGATCACTCCTCTTCACAGATAACTGTTTATCTGCATTTATTAAGTAACTGAAATAGTTGAAAACTGCCAAATCAGAGTTAAAATGCAATTAATCTGTGTTTATTGTACAGTTCATAATAAGCAGACTTCAGAATAGCCATAAATATATTATTATGCCACAAGTTCCAGTCTGGATTTGATCATTCGATGAACAGCTGTTCTGTAAAATATGTGAAATATGCAACCTGAATACTGCTGTACGAGTAGCCTATCCTGTAAATAAGATTTATCTATTGTGATTGTTGTAATTCCCAGTAAACTGCTTGTTTTCCATTGAATCTTCCCCCGATGTGCGTATTGCCTTTAAGCTGCTGTTTATCAAAGCGCATCAGCTCATTCCCTCCTGTTGTGAGCAGAAATCAGACGCAGCTACAGTCCAGATTTATTGACGGCTGACTTGATGGAAAGTTAAATGATTGATGTTCCTCCTCCTCTGTCTCTCTCCAGTCATTTCATTCAGAGGAGTTGAGGTGAGGATATCGGAGGACTCGGAGCCGAGTTAATGTCCTCCGTGTCAAATCGTCAGGATTTACCCTCCTGGGTCGATGGAGTAACGACTAGCGTGGCTGGAGTGGATGTGTTGATGGATCCACTGATTCCAGCAGGCTGGCACAATGACCTCATAACCATTTCACTTGATTTAGGACTAAATTGTTTTCACCACTAGATGGCGTTAAGATCCTGGAGAGAAAAAAGGAGTAACAGACAGCAGAATCACTTAATCTGTTTATTTACACAAAACTGGACAAATAGGTGTTGAATAGACTGTAACACATGTTCCACCAGCTAACTCACAAGGGAAACAGGATATAGGTCATTACTATTTCATAAGAAATAAGTAGTTTCAGATTATCTGACTGGATATGGTTAAAATTAGATCATGGGATGTTGATAAAACATTTAACCCCTGTATGAATAAAGCAGATTTCCATCCACCATACATCCATGTTATGGTTTTAGGCAAATAAACATCAAAGGAATGTATGAATCTCAAGATGATTAGGAGCTGTTTTTTTTTTTTTTACACAGTACTGGACATAAGATGCTAAATATTTGTGTGTGTGTGTGTGTGTGTATACAAACACAACGCAAAGCAAAAGTTCCACTTCATGTAAAACTGACTCTGTCCAGGTTTTCTTTGTATTTAAGTGTTTTAAGAGGGAACAAGCACCATTTGATGTAATTGGAAGCAAAGCTGAACAAATCCAACATAACTTTCTCTCTCGTCACCGGTCACCATAACACCCCACTGAAACGCTCCTCATCCCGAGTACGCTCCATTCTGGGATGAACTTTCTCTGCTGGGTCAACGGCTCTGAAGAGCTTCCTACTTGTAGTCCGCTGGTGGGCTGGGACTCAGCAGAGATAACCCACAACACTGGACGTCTAGAAACAACTACGGAGCTGTTGGGGGTTCTCGGGTCTATCTGCAGTTTATTTTTATGGTGCTTGTTAGTTACAGTAGTGCCATTGAGTAAATGTTTAGGTTACTGGGACAGAGAGCAGTCTCACACTGATTTCCACAGTGAACATGGATAAATGCAAACATGAAACAACTCTTTTCTGCAGTTAGTTACAAAGCTCATAACATTGGCAGGACTATTTGAAATGTTAAAATCTACTGAGACTGTAGGCTTGTTGATGACATCTATAGCAGTTTATCAGAATAATGCAACATATGGGCTGCTATGGCAAACAGCTGAACTCATATCCATACGTAAACAATATTGTGTATTTTTATTCAAAACAACCCCCTCCCTCCTTGTCTTGAAGATGAGAGCTGGCTCTGCAGGGGCATGGAGAATGGTGTGGTTCTTCCAGAGTGATAGGGACATGGTGAAGGTCGGGTTGGGCAGAAGATAAAAAGCACAGGAAGGACACATTTTCACTCAAGAGACTGGAGCATGAGGAGCTGCTTGAGAACCTTGGTCTGACTGGTCTCCCTGATCTCTCCTGCCAGGAACATCTCGTCCACCACCGTGTACACCTTGAGACAGACGCACAAAACAGATGAGAGGACAAATACTGATCTGAGCACAAATACCATCAACTGCATGCGAACATGACCCAACTCCCCCTCTTTGTCATCAAAATAATACAATTAAAAATACATGTAATGTCTTTCTATCAGAGATTGTGTCAAATCTGAAAAATAATCCCTCTGTGTGTTCTCACCTTGTAGAAGTTGAACACAAGATCCAGTTCGCACACATTGTGAAAATATTCATTCAGCACCTTCCAGCAAAGAGAAACAGAAAAATGTACATTTTAAGCTACACAACCAAAGTGTGTACGACAATTACCGACAATTCCTACGAGTGAAATGCGACTGCAGAACAGAAAATACCAAATTCACTTTAAATAAAACAACATTTTAAACCTGTTGTTCAGGATTTGGTTTAGCTGTTGGCTAACGGTAACAAGGACAGCTATTGTCTACTATTGATTTTCTTCTACTTTATTCTGGCTTCCACAGCTGCCCATTTGCTTTCCATTGTGTGAGAAATGGCAGAAAGGCTGCAGCATAACAACAAATTTAACCATTTTGTCCTAGTTTTTTAACAGTTCTATGCAAAAACAAAAAATAAACCGCTCAATAATCCCTGAGGTGGTCCATTTCAGAGAAAGGCTTCAAAAGTAGTTTAGGTGGATACCGTCAGCTTCACTTGTGCAAAATTATTATTGTAAAAGCACAAAGATCAGACTGAAAACACTGCTGCTAAAACAGAATAGTGAAATTTTACCTCATTTCTGTTTCAGACTCGAAGCCAAAACATTCAATCATCAAAATATAAAAATAAAAACTTTAATTGTATTTGATGCTTAAGTGTTTCAAACCGGTGCTGAAATAGAGGTTAAATAATTTTAAATAAATTCAATTATTTTCTCCTGACACATTCTGCACCAGACAGATGTTATATAAGGTGAACATTTAATTGCCAAATCACACATTTATTATGAATGCTTTCCATGCCTTCATAACTGAATGACGATCATTTTTAACCACTATATGTTAGTTTTTAATCCACACAAAAATGCAGCCAGTTTGGCATTCAAGAACTGCAAGGTAACAAATCACAGCCACAAAGAAACACTCCTAAACCCCACCAGACCATGACAAGCACAGGTCATGTGTGTGTTTTATCTCGAAATAAGGTTATTGTTTTGTTCATATGTCCACTGATTTCATTTTAAGTGTATTAGCTACTGCTAGGTTCTTGTTTTCTTTTTCTACAATTTGTACAGTTTGGGCTCTTTTTACTTCCAACTTGTTATACTTTCCCTCCTCTCTCATCTATTTTGTAGAGTAGCCCACCACTGTTTTTTGGCCTTTGGACCTCCTGTACAGCACTCTGGACAGCTGAAATGCTGTGTTTTTAAATGTGCTTCATAAATAAATGATGGATGGATGTTTGTGTGTGTTCATTGTTTACCTCAACAAAGTTGTGGATCGCCTCGAGGTATGCCAGGTTGTTATCAGTCACATCCACACAAATACAGAAGTACAGGCCTGCATAACGTCGGTAAATGATCTTGAAGTTCCTGAACTGTGAGGACAAAATGGTGAAATCCAATTAGAAATTTAGATTTGTGTAACAGAAGTTTCAGCAGAGCTGAGAGACTCAAGGCTTTGTATACCAATAATTATATTTAAGTCTACTACAAGCAAAAAATAAACAGGTGGGAACCTCTTCTATTATACTGTATTTGTTAAAAATGATAAGTCACCCAAGGGTGTATTTAAGGCGTTATCTTCACATACAGACCAAGTTCAATAAATAGAAAATATGTTCTTTTGAATGTTATTTTCCTGCAGATATTGATCAACATCCATATATGAAACATTACAATCCAATTGCATTTCAGCCTCTCTTTCAAGAGTATTGAGCTATACTTAAAATTAGAAATCTTAACTTTTTAATGTCTATGCAGTCTGCAAAAACAGCCACACATTAAAGCATTTATACAATCCCATACCTCCACAAAGTTGGTGTGCTTGGCATCCCTGACTGTAACCACAGCATGCACTTCTTCGATCAGTTTCTGCTTTTCGTCATCATCGAACTGCATGTACCATTTAGCCAATCGTGTCTTCCCTGCTCGGTTCTGGATGAGGATAAAGCGGATCTTTGGGATAGAAAACGGATTAGATCAAACAAAATAATCTGCAACAAAACCCACCCACACAAATGATTAACACACTGGAATAATATGTACCATAGATTGGCAGCTATGGAACTCCAGCTTACTGAGATGTGAAAGTAACTGAAGCTATTACTGACCGTTAGCTTGGCTGGTGTAAAAGGTAGCACTATTAAACCACACCTAGCTTTTAACATAATGCGTACACTTCGACATTCTTGAATTTCACCATGCTATCTACATAGGCTAAAGTGGAGGTTTTCTGTGGTTAAACCCTCAATTTAACCACCAGTATAGTTTTCTAGACTGAATGGAGTGCTTATCTGTCGAGTTCTAAACGCTAACATAACCTGACGGCTAATAAAAAAAAAGATTAACTTGAATAATTGAATAACTTTACCATTTTCGTCTTCCTAATATGCTTCTTGGGCACTCCAGAATATTACGTTCATGAGCAATAATGCACCACTTTTATATTAAAACATCGGTATCTCTTTTTTCCGCCCGTTCGTCCGCTATCCTCTCAAGCTAACAGGATGTGCAAAACTACGCCGAGTTATGTTGCATTCTGGGAAACGTAGTCATCGCTGCTTTTCTGCCAAGTCAATGTAATCCACGAGAAACTACAACAACCAGCGGTCCCGATTGACGTATCGAGTTTCGTTGCGTTTTTGGATCACATGAGAAAAACCTTCACAAATTAATGTATGTCAAGCCAGTTTAACATATATGTCAAGCCAGTTTAACACATAATTTTTTGAGCGTTACAGGTTCGTGATATTCAATCATTTAGTTCCTAGTAAAAAAATAAAATAAAATAAAATAAATTTCAACTATTTCAGAGGCTTTCATGCAACCCACCACAATTCTATTCAAGCATACTAGTTAGCGTTTAGTTAATTTAAACATAAGTGTTTTATAAAACAATCTCAGTTGTGAAACCTAAGATGTATGCATTATTTTTATGATAATATTTTTCAGCAAGAAATGCAATTTCCATGGAAAGAATTGCAAGAACAGATTGCAGCTGATTAAATGTCATAAATAGTCAAAACTTTTGTCAAAAAAGGCAAAAAAAAAGCCAAAAAATTCCTGAAAAAGTTTTATATTTCATATGAATTTTGGTAATGAAAAATTACTTAGCTATTGTAGTTTTACTATTATGCTGCACTATATGGAAAGATTTAGTGCACAAACATGAAGGACAGATCATATAAAACTACGGCTATGTTCCCTTTGTAAATTAGTTTGTCATACATAATTTGTCTCAGGTGTTACAGGTTACTGAAAAAATCTATATATAGTCACACATTTCTGCACAATTGTGAAGTTGTTTGTGTTTTATTCCTGCATTATCAAGGCTTAGCATTTGTTTACGGGTCTGGCTGGGCAGTCCACCACAGGCCACTGCACAGACAGTTTAGACAGCTTGGATCTGAGCGCTCTGGGCATTTAGGGAGTCTGATGGGAGGAGGTGTAGGTTGGGGGGGTGGGGGTGGGGGGGGGGGGGGGATTGCACAACTCTTGTGTAAAGGAATGCGCCTGCCCTTGGGACCCAGAGATATCTCAGCTGCAAATGGTGCAAACGTAAAAGAATAGAAGAAAAAGGGAAAGCGTGTAAACAAAGGGAAATTGTTTTTATCCCCTCTGTAATGCTTGTGAGCTTTGACTGACTTTAGTCGTGCTTAGATTTATAACACTGCGGTAATGTTTCGCAAGAAAATAATTTCAACAGCGATGCATTTCATTACTCAAGGAGAGGGACGAGGTAGTAAAAAAGGCCCGGAAAAATAAATAATAATAATAATGAAAAAAGATCAAAGCTGGGATAAAGGGACGTAAAACAGAAGCAGATTATTCAATAAGAACTTTGACCCTGCAGGCTAATCTTGCTTTGTGTGATTGAGGTCATGCAAATATTATGAAAGCACAGTGGACAGAAGCAAATGGATTCACTCAAACAACACACCTTGAACCCTGACTCATATTTAGGATGAATCATTCATTCTGTCAGGTAAGACGTGGGACACTTTATGCGTCTCATACGTAAATAAGGAAATATTTTAATGTGATGATGTCTCCATTATTGGTCATTTTATCTCAGATTGTGAGGACCCCTATGACTGGCCCATTTTCTAGGACCCTGAAAACACCAACAAGTGGAAAAGGTGACGACTTTCAAGAATAGAGACATTAAGCTGGCGTTTGAGCTCTCGAAGCCCATTGTCTTCTTTTACTCAGCAGACATTTTTCAAATATGAAAACAGAGCTCCACCGTCCTCCTCGGAAGATTCAATTATTCATTCAGTGGCTGAACTAATCAGAGTGCAAACCTCTTCATAGTAATTCTTTTATCAAGTGGACGACTCCGAGAACGACTCAAGTAATTAGGAATACCTTTGAGATGATTGATTTTCTCGGGAAGGAAAAATTCCCCCTTTCTGCTGCTGGATGAGACTTTTAGGTCACAGTTCTTGGTTCTTAAAGCAAAATTTTTCTATGCGATGCAGCCATGGGACATTCAAATATGTTAGATGATGACTAATATTTGAATCTGTGCATGAAACAGAGATCCGCTGTGAAGGAATGGAAATAAGAGTGTCAGGTTATCCCTTTTTAAAGGTTTAAAATACTGTTATAGTGGGGGAAAGAGCTGTTTGAGGAGTGTGTGCTCAGTAGACAAAGTGGAGGATAAAATAAAAAAAATCAGGCCTATAACACATGAACAGAATCTAAAATTCACATTTTTTGAAGACGGAACTGAAACCTAAGTTGAGAGGCATCATCCTTTAGTTGATCATCTACTGTAAAGGACTATAGTTCTCAGCTGACAGGTCCATGGGAACCACCTTGTTGTTGTTAAAATATTCTCAGTGTTGACACAACTCTGATTCATCCTTTGAGTTTAGCTTTAGTTTAGGAGCCTTGGTATGTCTGAATGATTCATGGGTCAGATTTAAAAAGATCAACAAGGAAACAAAAAGAAAAATTCCTCTGAAAATTGAGTGAGAAAGCAGACAAAGTCCAAAGAAAATCTCTGAAAACAGGAGCGCCTCCATGGGGGGCGGGGGGTCAATGATAATCTTGAGGTGGTGCACAAAATAAACATCTGTAGCAGTTTGTGGTTGTGTCCAAGTTCAGGGGCAGCATCCTTCGAAGGTTGGATTTGAAGACTGATTACATCACAGCAATGCTACAAAGTCTGTTTAAATGTGAAGGCTCTTCCCGATACGGACCAGTGAAAAGTCCTTCTTCTCCCCGGATTTGAAGGATGGGTCTTTTGCGTGTGCTTCATGGTCCACCCTACCTCAGGATGAATTGGTAAGGTGATAAAGATGAATTAGCTCCTAAAAAGGATAAGATAGGTAATAAATAACAACAAAATTTTAAGCTCAATTTACAGAAGTTTGTTTTTATTCATTCTTCTTTTTTTTTTTTTAGCTCTGTCACGATTGCTAGGGGACGGGTTACATGCTGACTAAAGTGCAGACATAAATTTGAAGGCTAGACTGTCCAATTTCACAGCTGCTCACTTCTGGTCTTCACGGTTGACCAGGATGGGTCCTTCAAAGGAAACAGCACCTGAATATGGACACAGCCCTTTTATTATATTCATGTCACATTCTGACCATGCATCTGAAAACAACTTCCGCTACAGGAATACTTTGGTTTCTTATTTTATAGATTTTTTATATCAATGATGGATAGAAAAAAAGAAGCATTACTATTACTGGGGGTGTTAATTCACAGGGGAGGGCTTTGACCCCACTGGTCAGAATGTAGAGATGTGAAAACCTTCAGAAAGTCTGATCATAGTTGCTTTACATGTTATGTCAGGAACACCCAACAATAATGCAGCACTGCTATGAATAATGAAGACAATAATAACTTTCATATCTATAAAGAAAATAATAGACTTTATTAATCCCACAGTGGGGGAAATTCACTTGCTATAGCAGAACATTAGAGAAAATGAAGAAGAAAGATAAGAACAGGTAAACACACAAAGGCAGTAAAGCTATCACTGCAAACTTCAACCACTAAAAACAACAAATAAAAAGGAAACAGGTTTCCAGAACTATGCAGCTTAAGGGATGCAAACATAATGAACATCCGGTATTGCACAAGTATTGGACACATACTGAATATTGCATTGATGTTATTGTGTATCAGGATAATGCCAGTACCAGTTAAACTGAGGAGGTATACACTCTTACTGCAGAGGGGATGAATGACCTACAATACCGTTCTGTTTTACATCTGGGATGTCTTGGTCTACAGCTAAAGGAGCTTTCCTCCAGAGTGGACTACAGTGGGTGGAAGGGCTTTTCAAAGATAATCACAATACCAATAATCAGCTTTATTTTGTTATGTAACCATACAACAACATCACATTAATAAACAAATTAAATCGGCCCTGTCCACCAGTAGATTCTGCAGCAGTGGGCAGAGGAGGACAGGATATGGCAGGTTTGTGGTGAAGGCACTAATCCTAATACTCCAGCTGAACGCTTCAGTGCCAGAAGAAGCTTGATGCTAAATATTAACAATATTCCAAGAGGATAAGCAAGATGTGCATTCATTTAATTTAGTCAAATTGGGTCTCAAATTTGAGATTTTTTTTTTAAGATTGCTAACATTTATTTTTAAACATTCGAGACATTTATGATGCATTTCCCCTGAACATACCCGGTAAATGTCTTTGTGTGTGTGTGTGTGTGTGTGTGTGTGTGTGTGTGTGTGTGTGTGTTGTAATTGTGTGCACAAACCGCTGGGAGAGCCTCTCTGCTCTCTGAGAACAGGAGGGGAGATGCTCGATCCACAGAAGGTCCGCCATTATTGGGAAGCTGAAAAAAACCTAGACTTGAACACAACGTCACACATTTATCCTGCGAGGGGCTTCAACAACGTGAGAAAGGAGAGCACAGCGGTGCTCCAAAGCTGTCGGGACGGAAAAACAACGCCTTACTAAACCGGAATATATATATAAATATATATTTTATTTCCTGACGCAACAAAGGAAACAATAACTGGTCAAAACAACGTGGTGGTGAAGCAAGAAGGGAAAACACACCGAAGCAGGGCTTTCCTTCCAACGCCTCCCCCTTTTCTCCAGCCGCTGAGAGGAAAGGACGAGAGTTTCAGCAGCGTTTTCCCCTTTCCTCTCCTTTCTCCTTCTCTATCGGACACTGTTTAACTATATTTTTTCAGGCTAATAGAGGCGAGTAACTAACGCGCTTCTCGTGTCTGAAAACTTCACAGACTGGCGGAGAAAAAGATCTAAAAACGAGGACTTAACGCGGGGAGCAATGGCCATACAGCGTGTTTACTAGAAGAGCGGAAAATAATCGATGTGGGGAGTGTTTTCTTTTATAAAAGTCTCCCTGGTTGCTGGCTCGCAGTTAGAAGGAGAAAGAAGCGGACGATACCCGAAGAGACAGGAATGATATGGTATGTTGAATAAATGCTGGATAATTTCATTTAATGCCCCATTTGACTCTGTTTTTGACATTTGAACCTGTATTTGAACTACTTTCTACATGATTGCAGCTTGGACTGCACCAAAGTCCCACCTCTGCCCCCTCAGGGCTGCTATGATGATTGAAGCTCTTAGGAATACTAATAATAATGATTATTCTAACAATATTGCATGAGTGTATTAACATAACATTAAACCCTTTGCAGGCATGGCGAGGTCTACCTATTATGGTTTAAATATACTCTATAAGAGAAATGGCTGTTTTTCTAGAAAAAGGGAAAATAATCTGTAAATATGTTTCTATGTGTGTACGTTTATGCATTGTTTTAGTCATAATCTCTTGGGTTTGAAAACAATTCAAGTGACTTAGAAGCAAAATATCAATTCAATATATTCAACATTCTGTCTCTATTAAAATAATCTCCCATCAGAATAAACTCCGAATTAAGGCAATCTTATTTTGAATAAAAATTATTTTATTAAATTTCTTTACTTCTTTGTAAAAGTTCATACTTCCTGATGTCAGAGGTGCCTCATCTAATCTGATTCTGTCACATTTACTGTCAAAAAATTAACAGACACATTTGTGAACATATTCAGTTTTTTCTTCACCCCCAGTTTGCTATATAGATAGGTAGACCAGAAAAACCTCACGTTAGAACAATTAGTGCCACCATTAGACTATTTTTGTAGCAGAAGTCGTTCCCGATGTGTCAGAGCCACTGCAGAGTGATCATGGCTGTGGCAGCCACTCCCTTTCTGTCCAAGTCCTTCCTTCTGGACTTGACTGGTTTCTAATCTCACCAAAGAAAAACCTTTCTATGTCTGAAATGCTGTTTTCATATCTAGTGGACGGAGATGGTGATGAGTGTGCGTTTGTGGGATGGCCTTCTAAAACACATCTGCTGCCTACCAAGGACTTTGCTCTGTCGCCACTGCTGTGTCACTGCTAGAGGAAAAAAGGGACAGTTCCAAAAAACAGGAACTTTATTGGGTTGCATGTACAAGCTTTTGTGTTGTGGGTCCTTATGTCAGCAGTTACGATGACTCATTACCTTCACGTTTGCCAGCTGTGTTTTGACTCTCCTCTTTCGATAAGTTTAGTCTCTCCTTGTTAGAATTGTCAGCTTCATTAGGACAGGGGTGCCCAATCCTGGTCCTGGAGGGCCAGTAACTGGTTTTAGTTTTAACCCTTCTTCAACACACCTGAATTCAATCAGCAGGTGATTAACAGGCTTCTGCAGAGCCTGATGAGCTGCTGCACAGGTGATTCAACCACTGAATCAAGTGTGTTGGAGCAGAGAAACCACTAAAACCTGCTGGATACCGGCCCTCCAGGACCGGGATTGGGCACCCCTGCATTAGGAGAACCATGCTGAGTAGAGATCACACACACACACACACACACACACACACACACACACACACACACACACACACACACACACACACACACACACACACACACACACACACACACACACGTGTGTTTCTGTGAGAGACGGTCCTTTAAGCTTTCAGGTAAATGCATTAGCAGCTGTCAGCACTTCTCTTCTCTGCTTGATTGGACCCTTTGCAATGCAGTCACACTTCTCCAGGAAGCTTCGTCTTCCTCTAATGGTTGTGCCATTTGTTCGGGCAGCAGGCTAGCTACCAGCACTCACCCCTGTCATTCTTCCCCTGGGGTTGTGAAGCCTTGGGCTTGCCCATGTAGGGAGCAGTGCTGAGATAGTCTTGTCCATATAATGTAAATAGTCAGGGCTTTAGGTGCAAATAAAGTCACCAACTTGCTTTGTTTCTCAACACTGGACCATTTATAAAATGAGAAATGTCATTTATGATTAACATAAGTTTGGAGATACTCTTTTCTCTAAACATACCGGCCTGCCATTGAATGAAACACCAGCCTCTTACCAAATTACCAGTAAATTTCACAGCTGGTACACCTGTCTTTATGAGGTGACTCGTACAACAGGCCAAGAAATTTCCCCACTTGTGAATTCACGCGTTCCCGAAAATTCCCCCCTTCACATATCACTGCAGAAGTTTGCTTGGAAGTTTGTGTTAGATGGGGAAAGAAGCTAATTAAAGTGGGCAGCTTTAGAGTTCGGTGGGCCAGATTACAGTCACTCTCCCTCTCAATAGCAGCCTTGTTCTAGCGTCCGATTATTAGGCAGAGAGAAGTGCATTCTGGGATGATTGTATCAGAATTTCCATTAGAAAGTGTGCCTGCCTCACTTGAACTGAGGCCCTCCTCTGTCCTGATTGTCTCTGTTCGCTTGCTCATTACAGATTTGCGGATGGGGAATGGCTGATACAGTGCTCCTGTAGTGGTTCCTCCATTGTAGTGCCAGCAAAAGTCTAAATCTCAAATGACCAATTTGTGTAAAAATGAAGAAAGTCTCCAAATTAAAGACCCGGCATTTTGACCACCATGTTTCATGTCAGGTTTAAACTGAGATCCTCTTCTGTTGAGAAATGATGAAGGTAGAACCACATCAGTCAAATCTGGAAATAAGTGTCTCAAAGGAGCATGAAGTTAGAATGACATCATGTGGTCAAATTTGGGTACTGCAGTCCCTGTTTCAAAACAACCGAGTCCTCTTACTCTCCCCTACCTTTTCATTAGCCTGGCCAGCTAGACTGGTTCTCTGTTTAATTTTACACAGAGAAGTAGTCTGGTTACTCACAGGCAGAGAGGCAGATGAGGGGCGGGATTAGCCAGCTCAAAATTAACCAATCAGAAAAAAGGCGAAGATGCAGACTGTGCCGTGCAATGCTGTAGTTTTTTTTAGCTGTTGTCAAAAATGGCTTCTGGCGACGGTGCAAACATCTTTCTTTAGAAGAAAGGCTTTTAGCACTTCTGCTTGTTGTGGTTTTAAAGACATGTTCAAGTCATTTAGAACAGAGGAAAGAGCTGCAGCCAACTCCACTTCAGTCGCTACGTTTATGAGAAACAGCGTCATGGTGTGTGACATACGCTGCTGAGAGCTGATTGGCTCAGTTAGAATTCTCAGTGGGTGGGGTAATTTGAATAGAAGTTCCCAGACCCATTGTGTCCCATAAGGAAGCATGGGCCTGGCTGGTCAGGCTACCTTTTCACGAGTTTCACGGCTGTTCCCGGTTATGAAAGATGAGTCATACAGTAAGCTAATAAGCAGATAAATACATATATCGAGTTTTGGTAATTGAAAAAGTACCTTCAGATATTTGTATGGCACAAAATGTATTTCTAATTCACCATTAGCATTGTTAGCTCAATGTTAGCCACTAGCCTTCACACGATATTAAAGTTAAACAAAAAGATACAGTGACTTCTTAGGGTTACAAGTAATATTTTCTGGGCTGCTCCTTTGACTGCCTTTGGTTTGTTGCTGTCAAAACGTTTCACTTCTGATTGGCTAACAGCAATGCAACTCTTCCCCTGCCTTTGTTTGCTCTTCTTTCTTGGGAAAAAAATGCAACCATGACGTGTAAGCCCAAGCCCAAATGTGTTATGAAGTTGCTAATGATCAGCTTCCTACTAGCTGAGCAGCCTTCTGCCCTCTCCTTGCTGCAATCAACCTGGCCTTCCGTGGTTGCAAGCCAAGCTGGGCAAGGCAGCCAACGCTAATTTTCACTGTGACTTGCTTCTTGCTACCCGATCGTTTTCCCAGCTATTTCCTTACTGCTGCTAATGAAGCTGATGGGGACTGAAGGAAATTTTCAAATTCAGAATTAATCTGTAACTCAGAGTGATCCATCGTATTTAAAAAAAATTAAGTATTGCACAGTTTCTCATTGAAGAACAAGACCATCACAAACTATTAAAATAGGTCTGGTGGTTCATGAGATACCCAAATTATTGAAAGCACACAAAGACAAAAACATAATCACCCTCTTATCTCGTCAGCTGGTATTAATTAATGTTGCTGGTGTCACTTGTAAATCAGAAGGAACAAAGAGCTTAAAATGCTGTCCCAGTATTTCTGTGGATTAATAGAAAAGTGTTAATCCTGGATCTTTGGAAATAATTGAGAATGAAATCAATGAGTAACAAAAGATTTCATTTGCTGTAAACCCCTCCTCATATTTGTATTGCTTTTTCAATACAGATGCATTATTAATGGATACTGGAAAGTCAGGGCATAGGTTATGATTAATGGATTGAAATAAAAATCATGGACTTCTGTGATGACAGTTTCTCCTATAACAATGGTGAGTCTGTTAAGAACGGGTATGACCAAGGAGATGGAAACCCAGGATGTAAGCCACATTGGAACGGTGACCTCTGGAAAAGAGTGGTTTGTTTTTTACAGCCACAGTTGCACAACAGAAAAATAGGCTAACAGGTCTGGGGTAATTTGGAAGACCTGGACAGAGAGTGCATGTGGGAGAGTTTGGGAAACAGAAAGGTAGGAAAAGTAAGAGTGTGTCAGTTTGAGGGGAAACGGCAGCTCCAAGGTTGTGAGAGCAAAACACAGTGTGAGCCAGTTTTGGCTTCAGGCTGTGTTCCTGCTATGTGCCCTTACAGATTTGTGCTCATGGATCAACCAGTCAATGCCTGCCATAAGTAACCCTGCTGCTTGGCTATTGGCTGCAGCTGAATTTCATGGGTCAGTGTGTTTGCAGATAAGATGTTTTGATTGAGTCCCTGCCAGTGAAATTAGGCCTCTGCTTAGAGTTCAAAAGGTTGAAGCTCTGTTGCTGCAGTGTGAGACGGTTTAATTCAGTTCACATTCAACATGGTTTGCAGCCCTGCCATGCATAAACAGAGGCTCCGTTACATGTTGATTGTTTTTGGATGAGTCATTGTTTCTGCTGACTGTTCTTGATATGTTGATAGCCTCGATTTCTCAGTAACACAGAGGGACTGCTGCGAAATCCACCAACGCAAAAATAAACCTGAGAATATTTGTAGACTGTGGACTCGCACTTGTCCTATTTTATAACCTGATGATTCGTTTTAATATCTAAGCCAATGGGGTGACTTGCCATCCTGCATGCTTTGTTGCCTTAATTGGAGCTTGTGTGAACAGGAGAAGGCCTGTGTGTGTGTGTTTAGTTAGATTTTCTCACTGGTGCTTTTTGCTGTTTACGCCCCTGGCTTTCCTGTAGGAAGTCCACCTACGATGCATGGTGAATGTGTAGGAGGGAAATGGTAGGCCAGAAGAGGCGGAGAGGGTGTAAAGGCGGTGAGCTCGGGGTCAAAGGTGAGGTGGAGAGTCCGAGAAGGCCAACAATGGAGTCTATTTTATTATCACGGCTCTGCTGACAACTGTCTGGCCAAAGGCGTGATGTTTCAGGGTCACTGGTCCATCAGATTTTTGTTAAAGCAACAAGTTGTGAGTGCCTTCAAAACTTGAATAGATGTTCACTTTTAGTCAGCAATGGCTGGCAGAGCGTCCACAACTAAAATGTTGTCATGGTATCAGCCTGATCATTAAAACCTTTTTCTTGTTTTCGCCTCTCCTTTTCAACCTACAATAACTTCTTTCTGATGGTGATGAACAAAAGACCCTCAAAAGGTGCCCTGTGTTGTCCGGCACCAGGATGTTGGCTGGGACGGACTAGGACGATAATTCAGCTCTGGAATATCTCCCATCTATCTGGCCATGTGTGTGGGGATGCAGTCTAAAGGGCACTTTGTACTAACTTGTTCGAGTGAGTAGAAGAAAGCAGATCGTTGATGCCTGGAGCACATCCACCGACCCAAGAGCAGTGTTTCCCAACCCTGGTCCTCAGGGCACACTGACCTGCATGTTTTCCATGTCTCTGCTTCAGTACACCTGATTTATATTGGCTCCTCAAGAGGACATCAAGTGCTGCAGTTGCTTGTTAATCACTCATTCATTTACGTCAGATGTGTGGCAGCAGGGAAATGCTGTTGTTTAAAATGGGAGCATGAAAAACATGCAGGACAGTGTGCTCTAAGGTACACTGCCCTAGAGCACACCAGCCATTCTGGGATTCTCCATAACTCACATATTACCAGTCTGCTTCTGGATGTTGGTACCTAATGGACTCTGTTGGGTTTGAGATCGAAGCTCTGAATACGATCATCCCTAATGAGAAAGTTCCAACCACGCCTACATTTGAGGAGTGGGCTTCTTCTAAAAAAATCTCTCTCTCTCTCTCTCTCTCTCTCTCTCTCTCTCTCTCTCTCTCTCTCTCTCTCTCTCTCTCTCTCTCTCTCTCTCTCTCTCTCTCTCTCTCTCTCTCTCTCTCTCTCTCTCTCTCTCTCTCTCTCTCTCTCTCTCTCTCTCTCTCTCTCTCTCTCTCTCTCTCTCTCTCTCTCTCTCTCTCTCTCTCTCTCTCTCTCTCTCTCTCTCTCTCTCTCTCTCTCTCTCTCTCTCTCTCTCTCTCTCTCTCTCTCTCTCTCTCTCTCTCTCTCTCTCTCTCTCTCTAGCATTTTCATTTCAGTTTTTTGTACGTTTTCAAGCCTCTTACCAAATATATTCAGGAGTCATCAGGGCTTTGGAATGTGGAAATAAGTGCTATATTCACACCTTCAATATGTTATGAATTCTCGGCCCCTTCCTATTTCTGTGGCTTTATCCCCAGCTGTCGATGCATTATTGGAAGCATATTTATCATTTATTTCCAGGTATTTTTTATGAATATCTGAACATTGTGGGGGCCTGGTTTCTGCTTAGCCTACTTTTGTGTTGGATGCAAATGTGTGCATCTGCGAGCCAATGAACATGGTAAAGTCATTCAAATTGTATCTAAAACAGGGTGGTTTATCTTTGTTCAGAGATGAAATATGAAATAAAAATAATCAGTAATGCTAGATTGCCTACAAAAATTCATGTTTTAAAATGTATCTTAAACACAAATTTTGACCCTCAGGGTTTTGTTCATGTGTTGTTGGATCCATCTTCCAGTGTTGGATTTCTGAGTTTTAAGGCTAGATTAACATTTTATTACTTCCAAATGTTTGTTGCAGCATGATTGGGAGCTGATCCCCACCTTTAAAACATGGTGTCTTTTAGTGATGCTCCAATCTAATCACGTTTTAAAAGGATCTGTAGGAAAAAATCAGATTTAACCCTTTTAAACAACATGCTTTTTTAAATTAATCCTGAGATAAAGATTCTCAAGTGGAATAACAATGGCTTGGTTTTAATTTCAATAAGTTTCTCTTCATCAATATTATTTGTTTCTTGTACGAAAACACAGGAACATCACACTATTTACGGCTGGCAGGGCGTCAGACACCATGGTGCTGTTAGCAAGCAGGCTAACGCAGAGCTAACGGGTCTCCTCAGGAGCGCTAAAATGTCGTCAGCTTGGTGGTATTTTTACCCGGACAGGGAAGGGTTTGGGCTAGGGTTGAACAGTCGATAGTAATGTGTGCTTACTGGTAGGGATGGGTACCTTTGACATTTGAATCGATCCGGTACTAATTCCCGGTACCTACGAGTCGATACCGGTACTTAACGGTACCAATTTTCGATACTTTTGAGTGTTTATTATTTTAATTCTCTTTTATAATTAAATATATATTTTTCTCAATATATAACCATATTTGATAAATATCACGATAAATAACATACAAGTTTGTATTTTAACATCGTCCTTGTAGTTTTATAAGCTGATAATTAAACTGAAGCAAACATCTTTACTGTGAACTAAATTTACTGTGTATCTTAATTCCTTTTGCCGTCCTTTTTCATTTGATTTTTCCTACTGGGAAGTTAGAATTTCCGAGGAGAAAGCGAACGCACCACTAGCTGATAACAACGGTGGCAATGGAAGCTAACATATCAAGCTAACGTTATCTTTAACAGTTTATTTAGCTGCTGGAGCAGATTAAAACGATGATGCCTCAAACTTAGATCGTTGTCACTGGTTTTACCTTCACCCAATCACCCGTCGCATTTAGTAAAGTAAAGCCAAACTTTAGAGCGCGTTCATGTTCTTCTAGTCGGAAATTCGGAGTTCCGAGGAGAAAGCGAACGCACCATTAGCGAAACGGAAGCTAACAAATCAAGGTAACGTTATCTTAAACATTTTATTTACCTACTGGAGCAGATTAAGATGAGGATGTCTCACTTTGATCGTTGTCTGTCGCTAGTTTCATCACCCAGTTACCCATCACATTTAGTGAAGTGGACCCAAGCTTTAGCGTGCGTTCTTTCTACCATGCCTGCTCTGTTTACAACGGGCTTGCAGGGACCGGCGACATTAACGCTCTTGCGCATGCGCAACTGTCTTGGCAGTACCGAAACGAGGCACCGTTTGAAATGACGTGAATCGGTGTTCGGTCGGTACTATGGAATTCGGTCGGTACCTTAAAAAGTACCGAATTCGGTACTCATCCCTACTTACTGGGCATTCAACATGCTGGAAAAGACCTGCTCCATGATTTGCTGCTTTAAAATCTGACTTCTTTTGCTTTTGACTTTTCTCTTCGAGGGTCAACAAAGCGAATCACCGATCTCCATTAATTTCCACTAGGGCTGGGTGATATGGATCAAAATCTCTGTCTTTTAGCTGAATTCCGATAATATGATATATATTGATATTTTTCCTCCTGTAAAATATTTACAAGTTAACTCACTCCAAGCTGTCTTGAGAAATTATACACTCAACAAAAATATAAACGCAACACCTTTGTTTCTGCTCTGATTTTCTCAGCAAAGCACTTCTGCTTTGCTGAGATAATCCATCCCACTTCACAGGTGTGTCACATCAAGATGCTGATCTGACATCATGAGTAGTGCACAGGTGTACCTTATACTGCCCACAATAAACGGCTATCTTGGAATGTGCAGTTTTTTCTCACAGCAAAATGCCACAGATGCCACAAGCATTGAAGGAGCATGCAATTGGCATGCTGACAGCAGGAATGTCAACCAGATCTGTTGCTCGTGCTTTGAATGTTCATTTCTCCACCATAAGCTGTCTCCAAAGGCGTTTCAGAGAATATGGCAGTACATCCAACCGGCCTCACAACCGCAAACGACGTGTAACCACACCAGCCCAGTCTTGACCTGACTCCAGCTCGTCGCCATTACAGACTTGAGTGGGCAAATGCTCACATTCGATGGCATCTGGCACGTTGGAGAGGTGTTCTCTTCACGGATGAATCTCTGTTTACGTTGTTCAGGGCAGATAGCAGACAGCGTGTTTGGCGTCGTGTGGGTGAGCGCTTTGCTGATGTCAATGTTGTGGATCGAGTGGCCCATGGTGGTGGTGGGGTTATGGTATGGGCAGGCATCTGTTATGGACGAAGAACACAGGTGCATTTTATTGATGGCATTTTGAATGCACAGAGATACCGTGATGAGATCCTGAGGCCCATTGTTGTGCCGTACATCCTTGAGCATCACGTCATATTTCAGCAAGATAATGCACGGCCCCATGTTGCAAGGATCTGTACACAATTCTTGGAAGCTGAAAATGTCCCAGTTCTTGCATGGCCAGCATACTCACCAGACATGTCACCCGTTGAGCATGCTTGGGATGTGCTTGACCGGCATATACGACGGCGTGTACTAGTTCCCACTAATATCCAACAACTTCGCACAGCCATTGAAGAGGAGTGGACCAAAATTTAAGTCCATCTCATGAAAAATCGGAGCAGAAACAAAGGTGTTGCGTTTATATTTTTGTTGAGTGAACTAGGGCTGCAACAAACGATTATTTGGATTATCGATGAATTGGATGGGGTCTCGACACGATTAATCGGATTACATAGGGACATTTTAAAAAACTGCTAGGGAAACGTTATTTCTCTCCTTCCTTCACTTTATTAAACACAACATTATTAGAAAACAGTTCAATAGCAGAAAAACAACATGCCATCACCTAAATTGTCTTATAAGGTGTATAGACAGAGACCCTAAGCTACATCTATCTGTGACCTAAAATGCTTGGTCCAAGTTAAACAGCTTAAGGGCAATTCTCATCTGTTTTGTTTGATCTCATCTGTAGACATTTATTATAATTGGGGATGTCAAACAACTAATTTTTAAATGTAATTAAACATAGGCTGTGAATTAATCAAAATTAATCACTATTTCCAAAAATGACTGAAAAAATACCAAATAAAACAAAAGTAAATGAATGCCACCCTCCTTGTGATGATGCCCTGGGCAACTGCCATAAAGTCACATTAAGAAATGCTGCTGATCATTCCAATGATCCCAAATAGACTCACATTAGGTCACATGAAAGCAACTGAACCCAAAAATATATTAACCGGTATATAACTGCACTCTCACACAACACGCCTGCAGCAACAGTTAGGACTCCTCCCTCCCTTTTAAAAGCGTTTTCGCTTCTGAGGACATTGTGGTTGTAAAGCCACATGCTAGTAGTCTGGCCCGGTGTGATCAACCCGTTTCTGCGGGAATGTGACGGCGGAACCGGTTCGCAGCAGCGCAACATGACATGCTTGCGTTTAAGATGCTGCATCATCACTGCAGTACTCCCGTGCCTTGCTAAGTCAAGACCTACAAACGTTGCAGGTAACGAATGTCTTCACCTGATTTAACTGAAAATGCTCCCAAACTTTAGAAGTTTTTACTTTTTTTGGGTCTCGCTGCTTCTATCATGTGCCTCTTCCAAACACCTGCCGGCTCTGCGGTCTGCGCGAAACGGCGGGCGGGAGGGGGCTTTTGGAAGAGTTGTGCAACACAACGAATCGATGACGCAATTCGTTGCCAACGCTTTTAGTAATCGATTTTCATCGAATTTATCGATTCGTTGTTGCAGCTCTAGAGTGAACATAAATCAGTAGATTAAATGCATAAAAATTTATTGATTCTTGTCAAATTTTAACCTTAGTGCGTATTCTCACTCACTCACTCACTCACTCACTCACTCACTCACACACACACGCACACTTTTGAGAGCTAGAGGTGTATCAAATTAGGTCTGAAACGATTCCTCGAGTACCTCGAATAATTCGAGTACAAAAAAGCCTTGAGTCAAATCCTCTGCCTCGAGGCTTCGTTTAATTCATGTTTAATTAATTCATGGCTTTGCAATCTTCCGGAGTCATGTTTCACCCGGTTCAAAATAAGTGATGCACATAAACACCGCACTGAATGCACACGCGAGTAGCGAATGTAACTTAACTTTCTCTTAAGCCATGGCGGACAACGTGGATCCCGGTGGAGTGCGAAAAAGACAGAAAATGTCAAAGGTGTGGGACCATTTTTCACGTTGTAAGGCGGAAAACGTTCTCCAGTGTAAATACTGTCAAGTAGATTTAGCCTACCACAACACCACATCCTCCATGCTGCAGCACCTGACCAGGAAACACCCACATGTAAATGTCACTTCTGCAAGCGGACTTGGAGGTCCGTTATGTAGTCTGCGGACACTGTGTGACTTTTTCGTTTGTAGCACTCAGTTTCAGCTCACACTGTGTGTCTGGTAGCAACACGTCAGACCTAAAAATGTGCCATAAATAGCAGTTTTTACACAACACGTCAGACTTTTTATTGTGTTGTTATTGACGTCTGTTGTCTCTCTGGATTGCTGCAGGAGGACACAGGTATTTATGAGTGGCGGAGGAAAACGAAAGAAGTAAATGTTTTGTGATCAGTATAATTTGACATAACAACGGCAAACATGCTTTCTCGACAATCCTTGTTATTGTGTGAGAAAAAAGTGTAGAAATTAAAATGGACGTGTGTTAATCAGGAAATAGCTGGCGAGCCATGTTTGCGCATGTGCTGTGAGCGGTTCTGGTGCTGTTTGGGCCGCAGCTGCTCGCTGTGCTACTTCAACAGTCATCCTCCTAGTTTTTGTCTGTCTTGCAGGCTAGTAGATTCTCACACGAGGGGAAAATCGGCTCAGGTTGTATACTTACTTTTTGCGCACGCATTTGTTTACTGTGAAGTAAAGTTGAAGTGCTGAAGTTTTGAAAACTAATTTTGAATAAAACTTGAAGAATAACTGGCAATTGCTTGCTCATTTTAAGAGGTCTTTCATATTTTATAACATGCTATTTGATATAATGGTTTACAAACACAAAAGGGTAATTTATTAGAGTACTCGATTAATCGATAAAAGATTCGATAGAGTACTCGATTACAAAAATATTCGATAGCTGCAGCCCTATATCAAATGTCCCACAGGCACTTTTCATTATATATTTATAATTAATTAATGTAAAATTATTTAAATTTCATCTAGAGGTGGGCCATATCATTTATTTCTTGTCCAGAAAAAATAAATCTATCATGTTAAGCTATATGTATGATGATGTAATTGCATTTCCTGAAGATCACATGAGTCATGGAGTTTTTAGTTATTAGGACAAACATGGCTGGAATCTTAACAGTATTGCCTCACATCAGTGATTATACTGTAATGACTCAGAATGTCTGGTTGCTCTTTTATGAGTATTATTTTCGGGCTACTGTCGCCGTAACTCACGCCTTACAAACTCTTAACTTTTTCATCAGAATTGCTCGTAACAGAGTACTAGCATAGCAAACCAGAGCGGAAAAAACGAAACAACATTTCTCACTTGTTGAGCTCGCCTTCAAAATAAAACATTAACCCTATAGTTTACCATTCAAACCCTTACAATATGTTTTGAGGTAATTTGGCCACTCCGGCTTTTCATTGTTGTTTCCTCATTACCCAGGGGAGGGGGGAGTTTGGCTCGTCTCTCTGCACAAGCAGGATGGATAAACCGAACTCCGTTGGCATTGAACGTCCCCATATAATTAAAAACCAGGACGCCAAATGCACAGTTTAGAGCAGTACATTTACCCAGAGACTCTCAGATTGAGCAAAACTTGTGAGAATACACGTAATAGCTGCTTAGAGATGGAGCAACATGTCGCTAGCATAGTGGCTATTCGCTAGCATAGCAGTTTGACCAGTTATATGGATATAAAGATATGAAGTCCTCTTATTTCTTGTTTAATAATGATACCGATATTTTAAAAATATCGATATATCACCCAGCCCTAATTTCCAGTTTGCCACTAACAGTCCCAATTCAGTGGACTCGGACAAAATCGCGGTCATTTGACAGAGAAAGATACGCTAATAAGCAAAGAGACGCTAATAACCAAAGAGGATTGCTAACAGAGTGCAAAACGTCAGAGCTTCTAGTTCTCGTGCAGCACCGGAGCTGCGCGGCAGCGACAGGTGTTATGCAGGGAAAAGTTACCCTGCCTGCCGAGACGCCGTG
This sequence comes from Nothobranchius furzeri, assembly GCF_043380555.1. Lineage (NCBI taxonomy): Eukaryota > Metazoa > Chordata > Actinopteri > Cyprinodontiformes > Nothobranchiidae > Nothobranchius > Nothobranchius furzeri. Next base: position 41,276,890 of record NC_091753.1, on the reverse strand, counting down.
TGCCCGCCCCGTCACAGGAACATACATCACTAAATACAGCTGCATATTTTAATGTTTCCTGGAAATTGTTTACTTTTTTCTTCCCTGAAAAGTATCGGATTCGGCAGAGACTCAAAATCAAGTGACTGAATCGGATTGGGATAAAAAAAAAACGTGATTGGAATCGGAACATCCCTTGTGTCTTGCTTCTGGAGTAAATGTTACTGTGAGTTCTGCCACTTGAGCTGCTTTTCTGTGTTGTCCAGATTTGAATCTGCTGCTCTGACTGTGTGTCTTTACCTGAACCTGCTTTGGAGGAAAACGTCAGTACACTCGACTAGTCAAATCTGAATAGACACTTCAGCCCGACCTGTTGGCAGACATAAAGCAGCGTGACTTTAATGCTTTTTCTGCTTGTAACTGGAAAAGAGCCCGACTGTAAATAACCGCTGTGATCAGAAAAGGCTTGGCAGATCGATCGGAAACGCATCCTTTAAACGGGCGGTAGAGTCTCTGTGATGTAGCTTTTCTAAATACTTCACTTTCTTGCCTGATGCACTGAATCATAGCAGGTGGTGACACACCTTGTTTCCATTTGATTCATTTAGCCGTTGTGGTTTCATGCAAAGTCCTGCTACAGAAATGGGAACAAGTGCTCACTCATCCCTTTTCTTTAGTCATAAATGGTTTCTCTGGGTTTTGTATTATGTGTACATGAGCTTTGTGTGTACCTAAAGAGGAAAACAACAAAGGGGCTTTCCCCTACAGCAGCTCGGGCGTGTTGGAGACTAGCTGTGAGCCGTCCATCCGGTATGGTGTTACTACAGAAAAAAGGGACGAGAAGGCTCACCTTTGCACAAAACTGTTCCGTTTAAATCAGAACAGACAGCAGCATGGGGGTGTGACTAAAGGCTGTGGAGTGATTTCTCATCTCAGATTATTAATCTTAATCAGATTATATTGTGAACTGTGGAATAGAAGTCATTTTTCAGGGTAAAGTTCAGGTTAAAAAAGACTAAAAAGTGTGCAAGGCAAACGAGTCACATCATGGAGAAACATAAAAAAACACCTTTATCTTTATCCGACTGCTTCAGGTGTTTGATTTATGTAACATTTTAGCTTTCACATTGTATTGATTTGGTATTTACGTGCCGCTTCCTCCTGCATTTTTGACATTGTTATTAGAAATGTGTTTGTGGTCCCGCAGCATTTGGACAGAAACAAGCAGGGTGGAAGGTGCGAGGCGCAAAGGTGTCCTGCGTAGGGGCTGCATGATTTAATTTTTTTAAAGTCGACAGTTAAGTAATGAAAATCGAGTTGACTTTGACTCGTCGTTGATGACGTCATACACCTGAAGCAGCGGGGGTGGGGTTTGGGTCGGTTGGTTCGATGAAGTTTTTGACAATTAAAATTGCGCCGACATTTTCAAAGTTAAACACATCTCTTTTAACAACAGTAGTTTCTGCGTCTATACTGCTCAGCTTCAGCCCTCTCCTCCCTCCCCCTGCGCATTGACCGCAAACTCACTGATGTGCCTGCAGCCTCTCAGAGTTCCTGCTGCTCTAAACATTAAAATAATTATTTCATTTTCTGTTCCTCACTTCTGATGACCTTCAATGGTGTTTGTTTGTTGCAACCACCAGGTACAAAAACTAACTTGTTTGTATTTGACTATTTTTCTGTCTTGTCTGTTTATTATCTTCCTGCATCTCCTCTCAATCCTAAAGAAAAACTGCTACCTGGGTTCATATATATTCACCTCATGAGTTACCTTTGAACTGCAGTTCTAAAAGATCTACCGACCGCAAAAACAGCGGAGTGCACGCTGCTCGCTGGCCACATCAGTGAGGTGCGTCACCGGAGGACAAAACAGGTGATGCGCCCCGCTCCACAGCAGCGAAAAGCGTCAGGCACAAATAAAAGAATAAAAGACAGAAAACATAAAAGGAAATGAGCCGACATGAACGATCGCGTTACATTTGTTTTTGAGGTGGTGACACCTAATTTGATAATGTTACTGTGGCCGTGCTCAGGACGCAGATATCTGGAGCGCGTCAACGATCAGAGCTTTGCGTGCGCAAGCTGATTAAGGTTAGGATGGGGTGAGGGGAAGGTTAAATTGTAAGAGGGTAAAGGTCACAATTTGATTAAATGTCCGTTTTACGGCGGGCGTCAGAACCGACGCTCTGGTACAGCGCGTCGCCTCCCGACGTGCAGGGGCTCGTCACCTGCTGTCTTTTCCGAGGACTGCATCTTGTTGGACATTATCACGTGACAGCGACGAGTCGATGACAGGCATAGAAAGTCACTACAGAGCAGTGAAGTCGACTAGTCGATTAGTTCATACAACCCCTAGTCCTGTGTCAAACATATTCTAATTAAAGTTGGCAGCTTTAATCACAGAATGACACGCATTCAAGAAACGAGGGAAAACGAAAGAAGTGAAGCGGTGGGAGGAAGAGGAGAGCAGAGAAAAGATTCTGCAGCCGTGAACATCCTGAAACCCCTGAGAAGTGTTTCTGGCTTCCTGTGAACTTCTCACCAATTCCATCGATCGTTCACGTTGCCCTCGTGCCTGTTTTCCTCTCGTGTCCTTCAGTTGTCACTGAACATTTATGTTTGTATGTACTTAATTTCCCGTGGCACCTTAATTTATTTTTTTTGTGTGTTGGTGTGAGTTGTGGTAGAGGACAGAGGAAAGATGCAAGGTGCCACCTTGTCACTGGATGTTTGCATCAGACGCCACTTGAGGAGAATCTAGTGATTCTGGCGCCTCCCCAATGAACAAGTGCTGACATGTTCTCTCTTGCATTTGAGAACATGTTTTACAATGTTGTGATGATTACATATTCCTAACTTGGAGCTTGCTGCAGGCCTTTCAGCATGAGAAAATCATTACCTGGCCGTGAGTGTTTATTATTCTTGTTAGATGTGACCCAACTTTGAGTGTCGGTACAGGAAATGTTAGCTATTGTGTTCATTCATAAACGATTATGGGGCAATGTAAACAGCAGTGGCTGGGACCTTCATCATCCTCATAACATAACTGTCATTGCTGCGCTGGTTGTCTGGCAGCTGTGTGACAGTAGGCATCGTAGCCTCTTTAAGGTGAGAAGATAAGGTGGCTGTTCATAGCCATTTGTTATCTCAGGCACCGACCCCCCCCCCCCCCCCCGACACCTTCACATTCCTTATTTGGCTCGGCCCCAGCTCTTGGCCTGAGCTAGTGCTCGTGTGAACCCAGCAAGGCTGATGAGTAAGCACTGCTCTGCCAGCGGACGGCCGGGCCTGCCTTTATTGATCGCTGGGCCGATGCCTGTCATCCAGCCACCACTTAGCTAATGATGTCCAAGCCATTGTCTCACAGCTTGGAAAACGGCCATAAAAGAGTGGTGAATGCTAGCAGCAGCGTCAGAGGAAAAGATGGATTTATAAGATAAGTGTTGAACACCTGAAGGAGCCAGGGCTGACTGAAGCCATGGTAAGATCATAGCACTGCTATCCCGGCAGTCTCTGTTGGTTCTGTTGTTGGCGATCTGTTCTGGTGCCACTCAGTCGTCCATCTGTATGAATAAAAAGGACAGATCTTAATTTCTGCCTGTCTGCCAGCCTCTGTGTTGGCCTGGTTCTGACCTTGTTGCTGTGATTATCCATGTTGTTCAGCAAGCAGAACATTTGTGCAAAGTGAATGCTCTTAGCCACGAATCAGATGGAATCTCAGCCTTTTCAAAAATAAAAACTGGACTTGTATGCTATACTGTTGAAAAATCTCTTTTAATCTGTTGGAAAACCAAGCCTACGAAAGAACCATTATTTGGGATTATGTGCTTAAAATGGACTGCTTCATCTATGTTGGTGTGTGAAGAATCTGGAAGTTACTACCCAACTTTCATGCAACCCAAACGTGAGCAGAAGGTTTGGCCATAATTGTTGTTTCAGTCATTTCACTTTTTGTTGATTGATTACAGTAACTTAATGAACAGAAACCATTAAAACTGTTGTTTGTGACAGTTATCTCAAGTGTATACAACTTCTCACATGTCATGGTGAATGTCCGCTGTGGCATTTTAGAGGGCTGCCAATGGATTTTCCTGGGTTGCTTTTTCAAGAGGGTGATATGGGTGACTGCTCTTCTCAGTTCCGTCATTTCCCAGGATGCACTGCTGGCCCCAAGGTCCAGAGCTCTCATGTCAGAGTTCATTTCCTGTTGCAGCGTTCCAGGGTCTTCTGAACATCCACCATTTTTGTCACATTCCCGATGAGGACTGGTGACAAGCGTTGTAGTTGCTGGCAAAGATGAATTTTTGACTCCATTAGTTTTAACTTCTGATACGTAGGATCAGCTGACTCAACCAAGGTTTTATATAAAAGGAGAGAACTTGCTAAAAGAATTCCATGAAGTCCCCTAAAGGTTTAAAAATGATCATGCTCCAGTCGGTTTTGCAGTAAAGCGAGTTTAGTCGAGGTCGCAGTGTGCTCGATACTGCAGGAATGTGAAATCAGTGTTGGTAACAAAAGCTTGCTAGTGAAAAGCTTTAAAATGAGGAACTTTTTTCTGCAGTAACTCCTGCTCTTGTTTCTCTTTCTAATAATACTTTAATGTGACGGTGCTGGTTGTGAATAACCACAAACCGCAAACCATCGTCTGGACAAGTCTCGCCTCTCCTTTTTGTATTTCTGCTGACATCCATTTCGGTCTGAATCTAAGGAGATAAAAGTAAGGAAAACACGGGTGAAAAATGTAAACATTTCTCCCAGTTGTTTTTGCTCAGAAGGTTATTCAGCAGGCACAACGGCCTCACCACGCTGCTGCTCTTATTAGTCATAGTCGTTGGAGAGATTAGAATGCAGACCTTTTTTACCCAATGAGGGAAAAGGTCGCCGAGAATGTGGTCTGTCAGGTCAGGATGAGCTGAGTCTGCATCAGCTTGAATCTATGTGTTGGCTAGAAGGGAAACAAGCTGGTGAAAGGTGAACCTCGACTAAACGTGTTTTTGATAAACCCTGAACACTGATAACCATTGTTTGTGCAACGCAAACTCTTAGCTGGGACGAGGGAAGAGGCAGTTAGCAATTACAGATCGGATTCTTCAAAATTTATGGTAAAACAAATGTCCCTTTATTGTGAGAAATGGACAAATCTCAAAACTTCTTTGATATTTCAAGCATAATTTCACCTAAAACCGGAGAATAATTTCCCCCGTCATGTGATCATGTTGCACTGCAGTACACTAAAACAGCTTTCAAGTACTACATCATTGTTTCTGGTTGTACGTATTCAAGAATCCTTCTTGGCTGAGATTGTAAAGAACATCGCCTGAATGAGTTGTTTTTTTAGAGTAGTAGCCCAGAAAGGATGCAGAAACATCAATAAAGAGCTGCTGAGGCTCCTATTATTTCTACCACCCGCTGTGCCTAAACTGTGAAAATATGTACACGAGTCAGTCAGATCAAGACTGAGAGAAAACTAATTTGCTTTCATGAAACAATGAGGAATGTATCAGAAAAATATGCAAATAGTAGGTAATGTCCCACAGCACAGGCATCGACGTAGCCTTGTCAGATCGTTTGAGTCTTTGTTTCCATTTAATGTTTCTTTTGTTTGATAAAATGAACAAAACAAGGAGCAGAGTAGTTATTCTGAAGCAGAACTAAAAGGGATCACATGTGTGCATGCTTGTTGTCGAACCTTATGCAACTGTGTTTCAACATTCTTGACAGGGACGCATGCTTAATGTCAATATTTCACTTCAGCCTTTGCAACTTTGTAAATATATCTCCTCTTCTGGTTTTAGTGTCAGTGTTCACCCTTAAGTGGGTCCGAAAATTGTGAAATTCTGGGAAATTACAGGACTTCCAACCATTAGCCTCGCCTTCTCCTCTCTCTTCTTCCCTTGGCTCGTTTATCCAGAGGTCAGAGTTCAAGCATGGGTGGGCGATGTCAGATGATGGTGAGGCTGGGAACAAGGTCTTATCAGTATTGTTCATGACTGCAGTGGTACTACCTGCTATGAACAGTAAACTCATGTTCTCCTGCTGCCGTTTGACTTCACGTTCATGTTAAAGCTCACTTTTGTTATTGTTGGATTAAGCTGACTAGACGCCATTCTGCCTCTGGATCTCTAAACGTGGAGGTCACAGAGTTTCCCATGTCTTAGTTGGTCTACATAATCTAGCCCTGAGCCCCTGACATTAATTGTGTCTTTGCTCTGGAACAGCAAATAATTGGTTCTACAGTAGCACCAGTTCTAATGGCCTGGGGCTGGAGCTTAAACGGTAAAAACAAGAAGAAGCAGTTCTAAGCAAGGCACTAGCACTGGGACCACTTTGTTAGGGAAGGCCATTGGCAAAGTGAGGGATTTTTCTCCTGAGGTTCCTTGATGATCAGTACACAGCAAGGAAAACACTTGATCGACTCACGTGGTGTGGAGTACAGAAAGTGTGATGGGGAGAGGACTGGTGGAGAAAGCGAGGTTAGGGGTGAGCGGAGAATGATTGAACCAATAGAGCTGTGGAATGCTGCAAAAGCCTTTGGGGCAGAATAGAAACTACAACCCCCCCAAAAAAAGACAAGCAAGTGCAGAGGAAATGAGCAGAAAACTGATTAGAAATGGCAAATTCACAGCTCTCGTAACCAAACAGTGTTAGCTGTCGTATCCTGGGGGTGAGAAATCACAACAACATTAGCTCAGACTCCAGTTCTTGTATATATTCTCGGTTCATGCGTGTGTGTGTTTGGTCTCTTTAAATTCAGTAGACAAGATTTTTTTTCTCATTCCCCTCTGTCCACTCTCCATCCTCTACCCTGTGCTCGCTGCTTGGCACTGATTGGCTGGAGGGCATGCAAGGGATGAGGTCTTGTCATCTAATCTGCCAGCAGATCGCCACTGATGGGCCTCTGTAGAATGGCTTTAGTAAATTACTGTTCCAGGTTTGGGCAAATCCCCTCTATCAGATACCAGCTCTCACCTTATCTCTCCTTCCATCCCTAGCCCCAACTTCTCCTCACCACATCACTCACCGACTCTGACTTTATCTTTTTTATCATTTGCTCGTCTCTACATCTTCTTATTTCTCTTCCATTCATGCTTTTTGCATTCTGTTCAACTGTTTGATGTGCCTGCACGTTCTACCTGAGTAGCCAGTGGGCCTCACACCTGGGTTGAGTTAGATGAGCTGGTGTCAGAAGGAGACGTGCTGGGGATTTTGCTCTAATGCTGTTGACATCAGCGCATTACAGCGTCCGTGTGAACCCTTATCTCTGTGTGTTTATGCATCCCAACAAGATGGGCCGGTTCTGAGTGTGGACATGTTGCCTTGCACAGTCTGAAATCGCACGTGAGATAAGACTTCACATCCCACCGTAATACATGGAAGAGGGTGTTTGTGGATTAGAGGGAATTGTGCTCTGTGTGTTTTTTTGTTTGTTTTGCATACCGATGTCACAAAGGAGATAAAAGGATGAGTTGGATTGAGGTTGATCAGCAAGCCTGAGGTGGTTTTTGGGTGTAAAAACTTGCAGCTAACCTCTTGAGTTAACACTCCCACCAGTGTTGTGCCCGAACGCGTTCACTGAATGATCGTTCGTGAATTTTTTTTTTCGTGAACGTGACCTGAACTCGTTCGTATTTTGCCTGACGAACGTAAAAGTGAACACGTTCGTCCTGGCGTGCGTGAACGGGTTTATGAACGCGTTCTTTTGCCGTTCTAGCTCCAGATCTCCACGGAGCTTTTCTGGAGCTAATGCCTAGCTAAAACTTCCTGTTAACCATAGAGTTTACAAAACGTAGAACCCGCAAATACGGACAAATATAGGCAGTAGCGGTTGGTGCGGTGTCTACTCTTCTATGTCTATGCTGTGTGCAGGAGTCAAAAGTTCATTCAGAAAATTTGAATCGGGACTTAACGGAAAAGTTTGTATGTTTTTTATGTTTTGCACTTTTAATATTGCACTTAGAGTTTGCTGGCTCAGCCTGCTTCCTAAGATTGTTTAATAATTCCCCATTAAAATTATTTCATAAGATATATATATATATATAGTAATTTTTTTCAGAAAGAGAAAGAACTATGAACTAGTTCGTTTTTGGAACAGTGAACTTAGTTCAAAATTTTTTTTAATTATGAACTAGTTTGTTTTAAAATGTATGAACTAAACTTTGAACTAGTTCGTTTTTTAAACGAACTTTCCCAACACTGACTCCTCCTAAAACTGTGCTGTGCTCACATATGGTGGCCAGACATGTCTGATGTCACTCACAGCAGCTATTGCTGTGATGATACTGCAGCTAGATAATTAACAGGTGGTGCCCAGAGAGAGAGGAAGTGGTTAGACCACACATGTTTTTGACTCAAGGTGTTTTTATCATTGTTAATACTTGTCCCTCTAAATTTGTCCCTTGAGCCAACATCAGTATTTTCATGTGTTGGGAACTTTCTTCAGTCCCTCAACCATTTCGTTTTGTTTTTTATGTGGAACCTGCCATGTTTTACGGTTGACCCACTTTGGCTGGTGAAGCATTACGTTATCATCTGTGTTGAGGCCAGTTAATTTTAAGTTGTGTAGCTCCAAATCACAACAAGTGTTGTCTCAAATTACTTCACAAAATAAACATTCCAATTAAAAATTCTCATCAGTGCATTGTCATTATGTCAATTAGTTAAAAGTTTCCTATTTAAGGCTAATGGCTAAATATGTTGACCTTCATGGCTTGAATGCATATTTGGTAATAAGCAGGAAATTTAGAAAAATGCAGAATTAAAATTCTGTTACGCTGTACTTGCCACATTCGAGCAAAAACAAATCCTATTATGGCATGCATTGCTAGGTTTCACTCACGTGTCTCTGCAGTTGTGCAATACTTAAATGGGAGACAGGAAGTGTTTTGCTCCACTACAAAACACAGCTCAATGGATGAAAGTGATGTTACTAAGGCTTTAAATGAGCTGGCACAGATGCAATATCACAAAAAATACAACTTCCTTTATGTTATGAACCATATTGTTGTCTGCACCGCAAAACAAATGAAAATCTTTTACAATCCTGGAAGCCTACAGCTATTTTGTTTCAGGTTGGTTAACCATTTAGTGACTCACAGAAGCTTTAAATGACCGTGTTTTTGCTCTGGTAAGTAGTGAGCTGTGCCATTTTAATTCATTAGCTCGTGACAGTAATGCTATTTCTAATGCTAACGATGAATATGTGCTACGATCTACTTGTAACTATCCTTTTATACCTTTTTTAATTCAATTTTCTGGTACGTTTGTTCAATTTTAATAAGGTATAAATACCACAACACCAGGCTAAGAAAATTTGTATTCTGAAAGCTTGCGGTGAGGACACGTGAAAACAGTATCAAACTGTTTACCTGCTGTTTTTATGGCTGTTTCTATGTAACTGGTTAAAAACTTCCATAAAACGTTCAGTAACCTCTTACCTGTTAGAAAGTGATGGCTGCAAACTCCCCGCTTCAGCTCCGCTTCAGCCGTAGATTACTGATCCACTTCTGCCGTCTTCTTTCAGAAGTTTTTTTTAAGTCCTTCGTGGTGCACTACATTTGGGACTTGAAAAAAAAGTTTGTCTCTGTCCCGATTATTGCAATTGTAATAATCGTAGACTGCACAGGATTTTAGCATTTTAATGCCCAGTCAACAGAGTAAATAGGGTTCTGTGCAGCGTCGGCTGCTTTCGTACCCCCATTTTTTGAAGTTGATGCAACGTCATGTGAAACCAAGCAATTATGGTGATGCTAACTCCTGCGAGTTGCATTGATCTTCAGTGATTGGTTTAGTATTTATACAGAGGAATATTTGGATAGTTTACCATGTTTTGGACCGAAGGTGTTTCAGGTCTAGTTCACCTGTCATCAGCAGTACTAGGGCTGTAGCGACGCCTCGATGACGTCGACTGCTCGATTCTAAAAATTTGTCGACGTCAGATCCGGTAGTCGACGCACCGCGCCCACTTGTTGCATCCACAGGAGTTTGTAAATAGAGGAGGAATCTGCCTGTTTTTCCTCTAGTTCGCCCTCTTCTCCACCTTCACTAACATCTCCGCCAAATACCGAAGACCCGGAATAATGTCCGTCCACTACTAGATTCCTTTCCTGTTTTGCCCGCCTTCGTCTCCCGGCAACGGACAACAACTTCCGGGGTCAGATGCGCTGCTCCGTCTCTACCGCAGATGTAGAACATCACGGGAGCGTTTCTCCCTTCATAAAGGAGCTTCCTTCAGACATTAGGAGGGCTGTTTTGGTGGTAGCAGTCTCTCCTCTGCGCTGGTCTGTTTGCTGCTGGGTGTTTTTGGTTCATTTAAACTTGGTAACTTGAACGTAACTTTGGTAAAGCTGCTGTTAGCATTTTCGCTAACAGCTTCTTGCGTTTGGATAAGCTGTTACGTTTTGGTTTAGAGTTCATCTTTTTTGTGGTGTAGATCTCCCTTTTATTACATTTAGAGTGTTGTGGGTTTTTGGTTTCTTTTATGATATCACCTTGAGTTTGGTTTAACCACCCAGTTTAGAGTTGGACCTTTGGAGATTCTTATTTTGGTCCAGAACCCAGTAATCTTTGCCCAGTGGGACATCCCTACTTATTTGTACTTTTGTTTTAATTCCCCACAGGCAGAATTAGTTTTATTATTCCCAACCTGTGGATGGAAAGGTTTATGTTTTTTTTTGTAGTTGTAAATAAACCTGGTCATCATTTTAACTTTTAAATCCCGTTATTGTCCCTTCCTTTTTGCACATGAGCCAAACTCCCCAGGAAGGGTCATAACACCACTCGCCTCACACACATAAGTGACCAAAACAAAGCAGCATGGAGACACTTCGTCTTCTACCACCTCTCAGGCAGCAGCCTGCACTCCCAAGTTCTACATGTCACCAGAACATAACCAACCAACACAATAAAAGCAGTGTTATACAAAATGAAGGCCTGTAGTGTTTATTCTCTTACAGTAACAATTTATCAATTTTTTGAGGAATTTATTAGAGATTTTTTGGTTTTTATTAACTGTGCAATAGAAAAATAATCATTAGATTAATTGTCTAAATAGTCATTAGAATTAGGGATGGGTACCTTTGACATTTGAATCGATCCGGTACTAATTACCGGTACCTAGGAATCGATACCGGTACTTAACGGTACCATTTTTCGATACTTTTGAGTGTTTATTATTTTAATTCTCTTTTATAATTAAATATATATTTTTCTCAATATATAACAATATTTGATAAATATCACGATAAATAACATATAACAGTTTGTATTTTAACATTGCCCTTGTAGTTTTATAAGCTGATAATTAAACTGAAGCAAACATCTTTACTGTGAACTAAATTTACTGTGTCTTCATTCCTTTTGCCGTCTTTTTTCATTAGATTTTTCCTACTGGGAAGTTAGAATTTCCGAGGAGAAAGCGAACGCACCATTAGCTGATAACAATGGTGGCAATGGAAGCTAACATATCAAGCTAACGATATCTTAAACAGTTTATTTAGCTGCTGGAGCAGATTAAAACGATGCCTCACACTTAGATCGTCACTGGTTTCGTCTTCACCCGTCACATTTAGTAAAGTGAAGCCAAACTTTAGAGCGCGTTCATGTTGTTCTAGTCGGAAATTCGGAGTTCCGAGGAGAAAGCGAACGCACCATTAGCGAAACGGAAGCTAATATATCAAGCTAATTATATTTACCTACCGGAGCAGATTAAGATGAGGATGTCTCATTTAGATAGTTGTCGCTGGTTTCATCATCCAGTTACCCATCACATTTAGTGAAGTGGACCCAAGCTTTAGCCTGCGTTCTCTCTACCATGCTGCTCTGTTTACAACTGGTTCACAGCAAGCGACGATAAAACGCTCTTGCGCATGCGCAGCTGTCTTGGCAAGTTCTCGTTAGGATGGACGGGTACCGAAACCAGGCACCGTTTGAAATGACGTGAATCGGTGCTCGGTCGGTACTATGGAATTCGGTCGGTACCTTAAAAAGTACCGAATTCGGTACCCATCCCTAATTAGAATAGTCGACTATTCGATAAAATAATCGTCAGAATAATCGTTTTAAAAATAATCGTTTACCCCCAGCCCTAAGCAGTACATCTATTAGCTTACTTTACCATAGAGTTTTGGTTCAGTCCACCAATATCTTATATCTGATCTGAGGCATTTGAGATTGAATTCTGACAAACTTTGGCGTTAGGTGGATTGTTTGGGAAATTCCCTCCATGTTTTTAACTCTTGTCATTTATTCTTTCACACTCCCATTTTCCCCTCTGAAAGAGGTCTTCTGACTTCAATGAAGACCACCTTTCAAAAGCCTTACAGTCGATATTAAACAAACAATTATGATCTGATATTGCAAAAATACACTTTTTTTCTGTGTAATCCCTGTAATTCTAGTGATACCTGGAGTACATTAGGTAACTAAGATCTTTAGCTGGTGCCTTTTTGATGACATAAATTTACTCTCTGTTCGCATATGGTCTCATTCTTGCCAACACTTGTTACATATCGGGACTCTTGAGATGTTTGTTGCGCCACACCCTGCAGTCTTATAGGAAGCATCTGCCTGCCTTTCTGCTGGCCGCAAACGCTCTCTCCTCAGCCCATGCTGCAAATGTTGCTGCAGCTAGCTACCCAGCTTGCACCGATGTCAAAACCTCTAATCTCTCCAGCATAAAGGCCATGCCACAGAAATGAAAGGAAAAGCGGAGAATCGTTTGAGCAGGTTGACAGATGAGGCTCTTGTGCGTTCTGTGTGGTGCATTTTAAGCCATGTTAAGCTGCTTAATTAGACATAATCTACAGACTCCAGACTGAGCCGGAACTAATGAATTTAAGACTCAAATCCCATCCTAACATCACACTCTCCTCCACACCACACCAACACTCGTGTCTCATCGCTCTTTGGTCCCTGTCATCCCACTCCGTCCTCTTTACACCATTAATGTCTTCTTCCATCACTCCCAAACTGTCTGCCGTGCCTACGTGACAACCCTAAACCATTAGCCCCAAAATCTCAGAATATATAATCATCATTATCATTTCTATTTTGACGGGAGCATATTTATAGTTTCCTTTTTTTTTCTTCTGCTGAGTAGTAACAGCATCTCTTGAGAGCAAGTTAAACATCTGAAATTAATGCAATTAAAAACTATTAAAATCAACTTTGTACTTGGTGTTTATTAGAATACATGCCACAAAACACAAGCCATCTCTTATTGTGATGCTTGTCTTGTTGCTGGGGACTCGCTGTTTTAGATAGTTAATTAAAATGACTTAAATGAACACGTTCTTAAATTATAATTATGTTCCTCTCAGTTGTTGACATATTAATTATATAAGCTTATTTTTTTACATTAGGTTTTATCATTTATTCCTTGACAAAAATTCCCATTTATTACAGCAAATGTTCCTGGTCCTGCAGGAGCAAAGCTGGCCCAGACTATCACAGTACCACCTCCATGTTTGACTGTTGGTATGATGCTCTGTTTTAATAGTGGATCACTTGTTTGATCAGTACATTTGTAGTGGTCTCTAGTAGGAATGAATGCCTTGTAAAGCCTGGTTTATGCTTCTCCGTCAGCTCCGCAAGGGACAGACACGCACGGATTGACGGAAGCGTTTTGCTCTCATACTTCTCCGTCTCCTGGAGAGTGTTGCAAAGCAATTGCCCGGCAGGACCACAGAGGGCGTAGCGCTGTTCTTTGGTATCCTGTCATGTATCAGTCTAAGATAGTGTGTTTATATTGTGTTTTTTGTGTATATAAGAGACTTTTAACACGGACATATTTGTCTCTCATTCTCCCACCTCTTCATGCGCTCGCCACCTCTAAACCCACGTTTCCTGTCATTTCCGTCCACAAATAAAACGCTTGATGCGCATCTTTTCACTCTTCCAGTCACAGGAGAATCAAACTTTCATATTTTTAGAGTTTTTTTCGTGAGGTATTCTTCAAGCTTCTTCGTGTCTGCCGCTAGTTATCCTCGGCTCTTTGCAATGGCGGCGCTGTAAACAACAGCGGCGTCCTGACCAATCACAAGCTTGCGTAATCCGCCTCGTTCGACGGATGTTTAAAAAAGTGGGCTCGACTCCGTATGTACTTGCGTGCCTGCCGGAGCCCTACGCAAGGACGGATAATGGCGTTGCGTGTCTCCGCACTGACGCAGATGGAGAAGCATAAATCAGGCTTAAGTCATTCTCTGGGGGAGGGGAATATACCGGTGCACCATTTCCAGGAACTAGAAGTGAGCTATACCACAGCTGAGCTTCAGATGGTAGGTTTTGGAGTTCTATTTCCTGATATTTGGACACTTGGATTGGACAACAGCAACACAACTCTACTACTGACTTGCAACATGGAAGTTTTATCTCAACAAATAACACAAGCCTGGAGGAGCTTCTGCTGCGTGGTGAAATTGCTAATGCTAACGCTTAGGTCCTACTAGTCAAGACTAGGGCTGCAACTAACGATTATTTTCATAATCGATTAATCTGTCGATTATTTTTTCGATTAATCGATTAATCGGTTTGTTATTGTTTAGCTATTTAACCTATACAAGTGATGAATACATTTCAGTTAGGAAAAAGAAAAACATAAGAGAATTGTGCAGTTGACTGCAATCTATTTTATTGCACATGAACACAGTCAGTGGTGTAAAATGAGCTAAACAGTGCAAAATATCAGTCCAGAATAATTTTTTGGCATCAAAATATAAGAGGTAAATTCCATAAAAAAATAATGTAGAATCTAGAATATAGTTTGTAAGTGGTATGCATTGCTGGGGGGTGAGTGTCTTGTTCCCCATGTAGTTGTCCATCTTTGCTTGTTTTTTTCTGCATAAGAAACACAAATAAACTGAATTAAGTACACATATAAAATAAAGCAGCACACACACTACAACACTAAATCAATATTACATTATTTGAATTAATTAACAATATACAGTGATCATTTATTTTGACAAAAATGTGTTGTGAGGCGTTTTACAGCGTTAGACGGTAAAACAGCCTTTTAATAGTAAAAAAAAGGACTTTCTGAATTTCTCCTGTATTTAAAAATTGAAAGCGTACAACTATGCCGCGTTATATTCACCTGGACACAGCTCGTCTGTATATTTTTCTCCGCGGAGTTGTCCTTTTTTGAATGAGGAACATAGTTATGGGTTTGTGCCGTTTTTCTCTTAACGAGAACATTCTTATAAACAGACGTGCTAAATTTGGCAAGCGCATGATTCACAACACAGAGGAGATTCACGATTGCATCTAGTCAATCAGAAGTAGAACACCGTAAACTGAAGCGGCAAAAAAAAACATGTTTAACATCCACTATAACGAACTCAGCTAACACTAAGTCCCAAATTTGATCTGCGTTAGCTTGTTTATTTTCTGTTACTTACCGGACATTCCTCTGCTGCATCAGCCCCCACGTTTTCGTCTCAAATGTTCACTTAGGGACGTCGTGCTTCCGTCGTGCCATGGTTTTTGCATATTTTGCAGGTCACTGGTCTTTTCAAGGCATCTAGTGAAGTGCTCCCATACTCGTGAGGTTTTTGTCCGGGGTTTCTCTTGTTTTGTCGCTTCTATTTTTCTTCCGTATTTCTTGTTGATCCGCCATCTCTCACAGCAAGATGAGCGTCAGTAACGTGATACGTCATGAAAACCGAGGCCACTTATTGGCTCATTTCTTCTTCTACGGCTCCACTGGTAGATCAGTGGCTCATTACTGCCACACACTGGTGGCAAATTTAACAGATTGTAACCGATGTCAGATTGTGGTAAAAAATAGACTTTATGCGGTAAAATATGATTATTAAACAACTAATCGATGACTAAAAAAGTTGTTAACTATTTTAATAATCGATTATAATCGATTAAATCGATTAGTTGTTTCAGCTCTAGTCAAGACGTTGTCTGCTGATTCCAGGACGTTAAAACAACAACAGCCTGAGTCAAGATGGGTGAGTCCATGATTGTTAAGCGACAGTGTGACGTAGATCTGTCAGGCCTTTTAAATCCTAGAGTTTCACCGTCTTTTTTTTCTATCAGAAGCTAATGCAGGTGATAGGTGTAGTAGACAATTTTCTTTTTGTGTGTGTGTGTGTGTGTGTGTGTGTGTGTGTGTCCTGTCTGGCTGTGAAGTAAAAAGAATTGATGTCTGAATGCTGGTGACAAGCCTTACAGATTTACTCTCAGGTGGAGCATCAAAGCGTTTGCTTTTAATGTCATGCCTGATACTTAAAACTTTATTATTATTGTTTTTGAATGCTTTTTAATTCTGACCAGACACGGAGACAGAGGTGAAAGAGAAAGGAAGAGACAAAAGGGGGGGGGGGGGGGTCTACAAAAATAAACAATAATGAACAAGAATCTGCTTCTAGACCTGCAGAGAGAAGGAAAAAAAAGCAAATAAAACAAAAAAATGGGACACACAACAATGCAACAAGATCAAGCTATCACTGTGTCAACTTGATGAAGATATATAAAATCAACATTGTTTAACTGAACAATCACACGATAATAAATCACAGTGCATTAAGTGCCAACCACAGCCTTAAGGCATGTGTCGAACGTGCCCAAGTCCATACTTATGAGCACCATGTGAGCACCTGTGTGTGTACACGCGCTTGTATTTGTAAGGTTTCTCTATAGGAGCATCCAACAGAGTGTGAGGGGCCACAGATCTGCCCCCTAAAGATGTGTAGGAGATAAAGGGAGCTCCAAGTCCCAGAGATCTTGGAGTTGCCCCAGAGCACAGGAACTCCAGGGAGACTGCGACCAGAAAAGCCCCCGCCCCCCTCGAGAGGCGCATAGGATGGCCCAGGGGGGCCACAACCAGCAGCCGGCAGAGTCCCGGGAGATATCTGCGCAAGCCCACAGGCCCGCCCGCAGCCTCCCACCCCCTAGCCGGCCAAGCCCAGGACCCAATGACCCGGGACCCAGGGGCGACCACCTCCGCCGGGGACCCAGCAGAGCCCAGGGACCCAGGCAGCCACCGGGATTGGTCAGGCAGATGCCAAAAATCTTAAACCCCCTAACCCAGGAGCCCCAACCCAGGCAGACCAAGGCACCGCACTCCACACCAGGTGTGGCAGGGAGAGGGGAGACGAAAATCTATATCACCAAAAGAAGTCCCAGGAGAAGGAAGGAGTCAAAGGCCCCACCTGACATACACAGTCATACACAAACACAGTCACACACTCCCTCCCTCATGCTCACACATACACATACAACCAAAGACTTACAAAAATGCACGCCGGACACCCACTCATGCTCCCCATACACACTCTATTCACTCTGGTCCCGGTACTGCTGCACGTGGGGTACAACCATTACCGGTTCCAAGAGTTCAACCCTTTCTGCTGGGGTGCTGATGAGCAGGCTCCCCCGCCCAACGCTGAGCGCAGCAACCCACCACCCCAGACCCCAACCGGACGGCCAGATCTCCCTCCTAGCCTCCAGCCCCAGGAAGCCAAGCGACAACAGAGGTGTGCTAAGACCCCTAGTCTCCCTCCGCCTGCTCCAGTATGGTGTTAGTGAGTGTTGATGAGGTGTATTCCATGGCTGTGGTGAGCGGGCAGAGCGGGCATCGTCCGGCCTATGCCAGCTGATGCCACCACACCACCCCACTTGCACCCACAGCCCTCAGTGTCTAAGTGCAGTTTAAAATTGGAAGTGGGCACGTGGGATGAGGCTGAGAAATTCGTAGTAGACTATTTTCATGTTCAGTCTGCATGAAAAACTCAGATTGACTAATTCTTGGGAATGAAATGTGACCTGAAGATGTTGTTCTGGGTTCTTTTGTTCTTGAATTTTCTTAGAATGGAGCTTGACATTTTCACGCAGGTTCTCTTTGTCTGATTAAGTTTGTTGGAAGAATCTAAAAGTTAGGCGCTAAAATGGAAGAAATCTATAAGGCTGCAAACAACACTTTATTTGGCAGCTCGTATGTACATAAGTTATTCCCCTGTCGCATGTACTGCCTGTTTCTATGTGGTACCCTGTGCATGCTGTGAACCAGCCTGCTGTTCACATATCTAATTTCTACCAGCACATAGATGGGTAGATCTGGGTAATTGTCACAGTTGCTCGAGCTGAAAACCTGCCCGTTCCTTCCCGAACAAATCAGTGTATCTCCAGAGCAAACGGTTTACCGAAGGCAGCTCTGGAAATGAAGTTAACAGCTCCCTCTCAGGGTGACAAACTCAATATTTCTGTCCATGCATGTCATCCTCTCTCACCAGGGCTCGAACGCAGCACCGAACCGACAGTTCAATGAAGCTAATCAAAAACAACATTGGCTTTCTGACTCCAGGCTGTAGAATTGTTGCTTCGGCAAAAATTGAAAGTGTTGAAAGAGTTTCTCCTTCTACTCTTTTCCTTGTTCCTATTTTAAAGCTTTTAGTTTTAATTTCAGTTTCTTCATGTCTGTGACCTCGACGTTTCTGGAGTTAGAAAAGAGATTTCAGAGTTTAGACTTTTTCACACCCCAGCTCTGTATGACCCCCCCCCCGTCGTTCCTGTGGCATGTTTACGTCTCACTGTTGCTCGTGCATCTTGAAGTACCAGCTCCTTTGATATGTTTGGGATCTTTCCTGAAGCAGAGCAGCGGTTTCTTTTCTTCACAAAGGGGGCTGGGCTTCCATGCTGGTTTATAAACGCTTCTTCAGTACAGGAGGAGATTGCAGCTGACCATTGTTGAGTTTCATCACCGTCATGAAAGCGATGCCTCGCTGCTGATAGTCTGTCGGTGGATTTTCCTCACCCGCTTGTCTCCCTCCTTTACCCCTTGTCTCACCCTCTTGTATTGAGTATTTATATTAATTTAGACTAAATGCTAAAGCAGACACCAGCTCATTCTACAGGATGGGACGAAGCTGAATTAAAATAATTCAAGAGATAATATTTTCCTCATCTCCTTGTCTTCCCTGGCCTTGATGAGACAAAATGCTCTCCCTTCTCCTGACTGGGTCTCTTGCTGCCCAGTATCACGGCGCTGCTGAGTGGATCTGAGGGCTGCTGCTGCATTGTGGTTTTGCTTGATTAGCTAGCGTGTGATGCTGTAGGCAGCTTTGTTTAGTTGCTGAATGGGCTGTTCCACTGAGAGCACAGGAGATGACAAGGAGCAGAGGAAGGAGGGAATGGAGAGCAGAAGGGTGGAGTGGAAAGAGGAGCAGCAGGAGTACGCTCAGGGAAGAAGAGAAGAAATATGAAAGCTAAAGGGGAAAGGTGTAAAGAGCGCTTACGCGTAGATAAATGAAATGGGAGAGAATGCCGGAGCAGAGGGGAAGAGCAGAAATAAGGGAAGGACGGTGATGCGGAGAAGAAAAGAGGAAAGAAATGACCTCTCCTCCTGTGGAGAGGGAAGATAACTGAGTGTTTAGAAATGCTGAGGTGGACGGAAGCCATATCTTCCTCTTAACACAGCACCTGGTAGTCTTCCTGGCCTCCGCTATTCACCGACTCACTTTCTATTGTGCCTGTGTTTGCACCTACTGCGCACGCCTCTCGCCGCCTGTGGAAGTTATCTGTGAAAACACGTTACTATTCACACAGTTGCTGCACCATTTTTGTTTCGAGCCTTAACAACCTTGGAAAAAACATGTTAAAACCCTGACATGACAAATCCCTGAGTGCCTTTGCTGCACCGCTTTAGTGCACCGACAGGAAGCATTAATAGCTTCTGAAACATGGGAGGTGGTCTGTGCAGGAGTTTAACTGTTTGTGTCTGCAAATACACACACCCAGGGCTGTTTCCATTAAACCTGCAGACTCCACCAGTATCACGATCCGTTAAAAGACAAACTGAAGGTCTAACAGTGGACTGCTCAGTCATGGGCGTGGTCAGTGAGAAGACAAAATAACAAATTGCAGTTACCATGATATAATGTGTTTAATATTTATAAAACATGGTAAAAATTACATTTTTCCTGCTCTGAACCATTACGGTTCCACTGAGTGAAAGGGTGAGCTGTTTTCCAGCTTTGTATCCAGAAGAGCTTAAAGCTGATCAGCTTTAAGAAATGATTTGTGCTTTGAGGTCTCGAGCAGCAGCTGTCAGTCATTTAGGCTCAATAACCGTCCAGCTACAGTAACTCCCTGCTGAAGTAAAAATCGGTCTTTTCTGAACTGAATTAGATCCTTTTTACTGCAATACATAAAAGTCATTCACTCATCAGCGTTTGGAAGGAAGATTTATTTGAGCAAAATATTTTGAAATAGAACAAAAATATAAACTTTTCTTTAAAAACCTTTATTAAATTCAGAAAAGACTCAATAACATTACGACATCAGGTTTCTGAAGAGACGCCTAACCAATCCTCTTTGGAGCTCTAGAGGCCACGCCCACTTCTCAGTAGAAAACTGAATAAATGTTAAACTTTACGGGACAGAAATGGCATTTTGAGTGCGCATCTGAGAGTTATGATGTCATGTGCTCGAACTCTTTCCTACTCTTTTTAACTCATTCACTGCCATTGACAACAAAAGTCGTCATTTGCATTTTTTTTTTTTTTTACTGTGTGGGCGTCAGAACGAGCCCCCGCATCATGAGAACAAACATCTCAGCTCTAAAGCCGATCTTCATTTACGTACGTCCAGGGTCCGAAATTAAATTTTTTACTCACCGGCCAAGTCGGCTGGTAGATGATGAAAATCTACCGGCCAAGCATATTTTTTACCGGCCAAAATTCTAAATGATTTAGATCTACCTAAAGTATATTATTCTATAATATGTTGATTCCAAACAGAGTGACAAAATAATTAAAACATCAATTAATAAGAAAAACAACTCTTTTGTCATTTTTACTATTTATTTATTTATTTATTTATTTTTAGAGATGTTTTTATGAACTCTTTCATTGAAATCTAGTCAGACTCCTTGTTTTCTCTGTCCATGAAGTCTGGCCTCCTGCTTCTGACACCGTCTTTGTGCCAAAGCATTACAGCCTCATTTGGGTCATAGTCCTTGATCTCTGGAGAACACAGATGCACCATGAGAATATCTGAAAGTGTGTCAGGGCTAGGGTTGTCACGGTAACCAGTGTAGCAGTAAACCCCGGTAAAAAAGTAGACAGTAATAATATCCGTCTTGTTTAAAAAAAAATTATCTCGGTGGATTACCGTGGCTGCGGCGTAGGCGCGGTGACCCTTACCAGCCACCGTATCATCTGCTGAAGTGGCCGGCGGCACATGCGCACTTTGTGGTTTACGACCAAAACTTTCTTTAAGCTAAAGCTGAAATAATGGCCAAAGACGGCACTCGGGACATTTATTATCCCTCAAAGAAGACAAAGTCGGAAGTATGGGCATTTTTTGGATATTTGAAGAATGCCGAGGGGCAGTTTATAGAAGACGGCTATCCTGTTTAAAGCACGAGCAGAAAAAGTGTCTGTGAAAGGCAGCAACGCTACGTGGCCATCATAATGCAGCCATTGTCTCACGACTCCGCCACTTTTCACAAAATCTTCTGGTTGCCACTGGTCCTGGTGGTTTTTCTTCCAGTTCGACGAGTTTTCTTTTGGAAGGCTGGCTGACTCCAGTTAAAAACCGCCACATTTCACTGCTAGTTTTAACATGAAGCTAACTGCTAACTTGATAAACTGATTGAATGGGATAGGTGGAAATGACGTTGGATGCGGCGCTCACGTTTCGCGTACGTTTGTGTACTTTGCATGCAGGTGGGAGGAGTACCAGAAATCCATGGAAGATGACTGATAAACATAACTAATTTGGTACAAACATTTACTCGCCATGTGGCAGGTAGAGCTCAAAAATTTACTCGCCAAATACACCATCATAGAGTGCAAAGTTCTGTGACTCGTTAAAAAATCGTGAAAATGCTGAAAAATGCTGGCCCCGAAAGACTTTTCTGATCAGGAAACGGCTGGCAGCGAATGAGTTAATGCACAGTGACTGATTGTGGCCCAATTTCTACTCTGCTTTTATCTTTCGGGGAGTTTGAGGCACAAGCACTATCATCACCATGACTACACTAATAAACCACTGGAAGTAGCATTAACAATTCTGTTTTGACACATTTTATACAGTTCTGACCTTAAAAGCTGAAATATTTTTTATTTTTTTTGTTCAACTTCACTTCTTTTGACCTGGTAGAGGATGCCTGTTCTAGCATGTAAATCTTTTTTCCCCTTTTTTGGAAGGGGACTCGGTTGTAAATGGAATAAACCCCACTGAGAGTGTTGGCAGTCTTGGCTTGTTGGAACTAATGAAGTGTACCGACGCTGAGCTCTGTGAACTAGAATGCAAGAGAAGGTCAGCATCTTCTAAACGCTGAATTCTAAAAAACTTTCTGGAAACATTTTTTTTAGTACATGTATAAAATGAAAATTCTCTGTTCCTGTTCTATATTCTCATGTTCTAATAAGTAATTCCTTTTTTTATTACCTCTTTTTGTCCTCTAACCCCTCCACTTCCTTCCGCTGTGTTTCTGTTTCCACTCCTGATGTTTTTTTTTTAAATGCGCCGTTTAGGAGCTGATTGGAAGAACACTCCTGCTCACATTCATTGAACATCTGAAATAAAGAAGCTCCTTATCTCTTCTACCACAGACGCTGTCATGTGCTTGCATGCAGATGAATAATATATGTAGATATAAGCGCAAACACACGCCGCACAAGTAACCCCATTCGGCTGGTTGTGATGCTGACATGGGGCCGTTGTGTGCTTCGCGTATGTAACACAGCTGCGTTTTGTGTGTGTGTGTGTTTGTGTGTGTTCACTCTGCTGACTGAAGTCGCTGTGAAGGGATGTAGAGTCTCCAGGGGCATGGTGATGAATGGGAGTGTTGTCACTAGTCTGGTCCAGCTGCTTTTGTGCCATCTTCATGCTGCATGTTCTCCTATTATACCGCAGGCTCTGGATGTTTGGCGCGTCTGCCAGAAAGCGAGCGTGGGTGGCTGGGTGGGTTTTTTGTTAATGTAGCTTGAATGAAATGGGTATTTTATACAGAGGTGGTAAGCTGCTCACGTGCAGTACACCATAGTGTGTGAGGTGTTAATACACTGGCATTTAAGCAATGTTCTAAAGCACCTGTGCACACTTCTGCACACACACACACACACACATCCCTCTGCATCAGTTAAAATAGCTCAGCTGTCTTCATCTGTGTGGATAATTGCATCAACACGTGCTTGCCTGGGTGATGAGAGGGGCTTCTCCTGTGCCAGTCTGTAGATATTTCACTGTGTGAGTAATGGTGGGCTCTGAAGGCGTGCTGTCAAAGCAGAAACGGAATGTTTTCATGAGACACTCGACTCGTGTGCACACATTTACTGCCCTGTGTGTTCTACAGATGGTGTGTGTTGTATTCCAAACCCCACAATTCAGAATCTGAGTTTGAGCCCGTCTTAGCAAACATTCTCGTAAGAGGATATTTTTGGATAATTTACACTTCTGTCTGGTGTTGTATGCAGATGATTCATTGTTGTGAAAGCAGACTTCCACAAGAGAAAGTTAATTGCACTACTTCCTATTCAGTCCAATTCTTACAATGGATTTTATTTTTTGATGCGTTTCCTCTGGATGTGCACTCTAAACGAAACACAGTGATGAGTGATGCAGTTGTCTGACCTCCCCTCAGAGGTCTTCTCTTTGAGCTGCACCAGAGGGCTACAGTTACGTTCACACATGTTTCTCACTTTAGACCTCATTAAGAACAACCCGCCCCCCCGCCCCCCCCCCCCCCCAAGCTTTTCCAGATGACCTTAACCAGAATAAGGTCACTTTCGGAGTAAGTAATAACCAAATTAGTCTTGTATGCAGTAATATTTACACCTTAATTGCAGCAATATGTCCTTCTGTTTTTGTGGCTTTTTGTGACTCCTTGAGGTGTGTACTGGCAAGAATCTGGAGATTTGATATACATCACAAAATTATATGATACATATATTGTGAGACCAAAATTCAGATGAAGACTGAATTTAATTGGAAAACTCAGACTAGACACTTCCAAGACACAATATCAAGATTTCCATCCGTCAGACTGAAGGCAGTGAAATCTGCTGCCACCTAGCAGTTGAAGTTTCAATAGTGTAGCTAGAAATGGATTGTGACGTAATGTCGCAATGCACTGTAGCATGTAGCCCTAGACAAACAAACGTGCATTTAGCATAAATGTCTGTAGGTCTGAGTTGCTCCTCTCGTCAAAGTTGTAGTTTTGTTCCCTAAATATGTTCAGACAGGAAGGAACTAAGCACTCCTGTTGGGGGAGGTGCTAATCAGTAGAGGTGCTGAAAAAATTCGATTCAAGTCTGAATCTGGATTTTTATTTATAAAGATTCAGAGTCGATTCACAAAGGTTCAGAATCGATTCCAAGAACTCAAATATTTGGCATGTTACAGGTTTGAGATGCACTTTTTTGATCTGTGTTAGGAGTCAGTCCTCTGTTTACTTTTGTGGTCCCATAAATTGAGATGATTTATGTTTGAATCTGCTGATAAGAGGGCACATGAATGTAATTTTTTCCATACTTAGAAATTTGAGATATTCTCATATTTATTTTCTAAGTTGATAAATGAGTACTCAGGATTACTCATGTAACTTGTTTCTACACATACTTGAAGAGTATTTGACCGTATTACTTTCAAAGCTACAGTTAGGTAACTACAGATTTGTTATATTTTACAAGGTAAGCATAAATAAATGTTGCCTTTTGGTCAAAAGATTACTTCTGTTTACAGTTTTAGAATCACTTTACATTGCAAATTTGCATTTTTGGAGCATGACCAGTTTAAAGTGAAATAAAAATGTCCCATAGCTTTAACTAACTTGTACAACAAAGTAGTTCATCCTGGAGCTGACACTCTTTGTTAATACTGATTGTGAATCGATTTAAATTGAGAATCGATTCTCAATTGAATCGGCACCCCAAGAATCGGAATCAAATCAAATCGTGAGTTGCTCTAAGATCCACATCCCTACTAATCAGACTCTAGATACCCAGATCGGACGTCAGAGGTCCGCGATGACATGAAACAGCTGGAAAGGGAAACGGGTCTAGCTAAAAACAGAAAAAGCAAAGCAGTGATAGTTTTTATGTGGAAGAATGAATTTGCACAGTGTGGAACAGATCAGGAGGTGCACGTTTATTTGTTTCATCATTTGTTCCATTGGGGCGATGATGGCACAGGAGTTAAGTGCTCGCCTCGTAATTGGAAAGTTGCTGGTTAAAGCCCTCCTCAGTCTGTTTCTGTGTCCTTGGGCAAGACACATAACCCACCTTACCTGCTGGTGGCGCCTGTGTTCGGCAGCCTCGCCACTGTCAGTGCATCCCAGGGCAGCTGTGGCAACATCGTAACTCATGCCACCAGCGTGTGAATGTGTGTGTGAATGGGTGAATGACTGATTGTGTTGTAAAGTGCCTTGGGGGGGGGGTTCTAGGACTCTACAAGGCGCTATATCAAATACAGGCTATTTACCAGTGAGAAAGGTCCTATGCCCAAGAATGGTGAGCTGAAACTAGCAACGCTCACAGATGTGGCATTACCCAGGAGGCAGCGGTGTAAACGAAGGGGTCCAGCTGAATGTCTCAGCCAAACAGAATGCTCATCCAAACATTGGCCAGAAAAGGTTTAGACCAGAGCTGGGTGGTATGTCAAAGTACGTGTCACAAAAAATGACCTAAGAGTAAAAATAAGAGCTTAGAGGAAATGTTACTTGAGAACTGTAACAAAAAACAGTTTGAGCATAAAAGTTTTACATTTGTTTCTGTAAATTTGTTTTTATCTATGTCCAAGTACTATGTTTTTTCAATTGCCAAATGTGGTTTGTTGGTCAAGCACCCAGCAGCACTTGTGCGGTGACGTCCACGGTAGAATATGCTATTGCACCACATAAAACAGTAAATGCAATAAATGTCTGCATTCAAATTCTCATTTAAAAAAATTGAAACACTTCTTTTAGATACTGAGTCAGTATCGTAACACAAAAATATTGTGATATTTCAGTGAATCTATTGTTCTTACATCCCTACATGGCGTGTTCGTGGCTTTAATGGAGTCAGCAACAAAACAGGAGGGATGATTTTGAGGATGATTAAAAACGATGTTGAACTGGTGCAAATATCCGAGTGGCAAAGGAAATATATCATCTTGCAGTTTCTAAATGTGTTAAATGTTCGTACGTCTCACTGTGCAAGTTCAACAGTAAAAGTAATCCAAATCACAGGTAAGAGGACTGATTTAAGAAATGCTGGACTTTAGCAATTAGCAGTTGTACAACCACTGCTTCTGATGCTGCTTCATTTTTATCATGAGTTGTTTTTGATGAGTTTTAAACAAAGTCCTGTTGAGCACGTCACTAGCCATTTTTTACAAAACAATATGACGTCAATTTGCCGCAACCCTCTGGCGGTATAAGGGAGCCTAGGTTGATTATAAGTGGTCAGACTGTGGCGGTAATGTGGCGCAATCGTGTCCTGGTTATAAAATATTAGGCAATGGCGGTTCAAAGGGGGTATGGGGGCGGTTCCTTCGCTGCCGTGGACTTCCATTTATCTTGGACATAACTTGCATTTTATTGCGATTGAAGCCACGATCGTTACGTTTTTTTAACAAGCCTCTCCTAGAGGTGTCTGTCCTCCACAGTCCTCGTGCACTCTCTGGTGATCTGAGCTCCAGCTCTAATGGAGAGAAGCTCCTGGAGTGCTGCAGTGCTCCAGTTTGCCGTCTCAGCTGATTTTGTTCAAAAAGCAAATCCTACGGCCCGTGTTTACTTTCATTTTCAGTGTAGTTGCTGGCCGGACCTCGGCATTAACTTCCTACGTCGTCATGACACCTGCAGCACACTTCCGATTGCTGTGCCAGGGACAATGTTTACATTATTCTGATGGGACCTGTAAATAAATGGTTTAAAATAATTAGAAATACATAGAAATAAGTTCCTCTCGCTGGTAAATAATAATTCATCCCTCTGAGCGACACGTTGCTACTGTACACTGCCCGGCAGCACTGCTGGACAGGACTAAATTTTATGCAGCATTTTGTGAACTTCACCAAAACATATATGTTTATATGTTTTTACTTATTTTATATTATAAATGCACTACATAAATCTTGCTGTCAGTATTTGGTTGGATGTTTGGGTCTGTATTGGGTATGCTTAAACGAGTTAAACCTCAGCCCTTTGGGTCGTGAACTATGAGCAAGCGTATTGGCCTCTTTATACTAGGAATCAGGAGTTGTTTTAGTGATTATTTTGTTTCCCATTCTTACTTATTTTTGTCCTGATTGTGCCCTGTGCAATTTTATGACCAAATAAATAATTTAATAAACATACTAATAAACTCAACAATAATTTTAAACTCGTCTAAAATATTCGAGATCTCAGTTTCAGTCAAATTTATTATTTTTGCCATAATCAAGCAGCCCGCAGCCAACATGGTGTGTCTTGTAAAATAACCACATAAAGCCAGTTCTAGCTCCCGAACTAAGATTTTCTTAGGATTCTTCATGATGAATGATTTAGTCCAGTATCTCACTGGCATGCAACTTTTGGTGACTAGATCCTCTGAACGTTTTCTCATATTTCTCTCTAAACCGAGATTGGTTTAAGATGGATTCAAGTTTCTGCAACGGTTTTAGTCCACGAAAGCCCCCCAAAAATTGCTTTTGTAACAGATTAACAACATGATTTTTTTATCTGTTTGCTGTGTTTCTTCTCTGTTGTTGCCATAAAAGGTCCGTACATTTAACCACTGAGACCCTCTCTTCTGAAATGTATTGACGTCGTGTTTTGACATCTAGGAATATCTGAAAGTGGCGTGACTCTGCATTAAAGTTCAGTTTCAGCGTCTGACAGGCGTCGCTCTGTGGATTAAGTGGTTGTTGCTTTCTGATCCATTCACTTCAGAGAGACTCTTCATCTCACTTTTTGAGTTGAACTTCTTATTCAGTGGCGTTTCTCTCAAATGTGGTAGTGTGTGGACTTGGAAAATGATAAATTTTGCTTCCCAGTTGTCAACAGCAGTCACATCTGTACTTCGGTTGATACCAAAAATTTCAGCTGCATTTGGCTATTAAGGTGATAATAAAGCTGTTGGGAACACGGGAGGACACGCGTGCACGCTCTCACCTCCCCGCACTCCTTCAGGGATCTAAATAGGAATCAGACTGGAGGTAAACACGTCATTATGTAGAGCTCCCCAGCAAACAGTCGGCCTGACAGACCAGTTAATGGGGAGATGAAGGGATAAGGTTTAATAAGGAACAGAGGAGAAACAGTACGATTGATTTAAACAAAGCAATATTTACCGTTTCTGGAAAAAGTCGGATTGGTTTTAAATTGACCCAGCTGTTTCCTGGTGCACCCTACATTTTCAATTCTTCTTTTTTGGTCATGTTCATTCAGCATCACCCCGCCTCAAACCTAAACAGCAGAGAGGATTGTGGGATTGGGATCAAGAGCGCCATAGTCACTGAAAGAAACGGACACGTATGGGTCCAAGAAACAGCCACAAATATTAGAATGGTTTTATCACAATTACATTTATTTTTCCTGTGACAGTTTCAGTTTATGAAGCTTTCAGTGCTTTATTTCACTCCTGCCTTGTCTGCACATCTCCAGAGTGCAATGAAAGCAAGGTTTTATCAGGCTTAATTCGTTTATTCCTCTCTTTCCGGACTGTTTTCCACCTCGTTCCCAGTAGATTTGGTCAACTTTAGATGTTTGGTTGTGGCCCTTTGCTGTCAAGGTTTATGAGTGAACTCTCTCTGAAGGTCACTTAGTCGCCGTGCCCATCGAGGCTTTGGATGCACGGCTCACATTTAATCATCGGCTATGGGGTTGGGAGGGTGTTATGGTAGAGAAAAAAAGAAACTTGTCAGTGGCTCACACCTTATCCTTTCCCCTTTCCGTCTTCTCTGCACAAATCCCCATGGAGACGAGAAAAGTAGGCAAAGCGAGCTGGAGAGATCGGAAGAGAAAGAGGAAGATAAAGATGAAAAATAAAGAACTTTGAGTCTCCAGGTGTCTGAGTGGACAGCGTCAAAATAATCCCGTCTCAGCTTCACACAACAATCACATTAATGACCTTAGCCTGAGCTCATCAATAGGCTCAGGGAGGATAATTGACGCGCGCGCGTGTGTGTGTGTGTGTGTGTGTGTGTGTGTGTGTGTGTGTGTGTGTGTGTGTGTGTGTGTGTGTGTGTGTGTGTGTGAGTCCTTCCATTGTTTGAAAGGGGGATCAGACGAGTTTAAAGAGTTCCCTGGGATAATGTCGGAACTAAAACAGTGAGTACGTTTACATGCAGCTAATATCCGGGTTATGATCGGGTTAAGGTCGGGATTCGGGTTTCTGAGTTGATCAGAATAACCCGTTTACAAGCATAAATAGAAAGAGTTACCTCTAACTTGCATAACTCGATTTAAATGCGGACGTTGGGGTAGCGTCAGGACGTATGGACTACGTCCAGACGCAATATGAGTCATTTCTGGTTCTTCTTGTTCCGGTATCCGTGAAAACAACAACATGTTTCCCAGTTCGGAAGAGATATCGACCGCGTTTGTTTGCTCTTTAGTTTCCTCGTCACTCAAAGTGTGGTGCTGTGCCGCGACTCGCCATTTTGCTCCCAACTTGTTGTTCTGGCGCATACAAGACGTCTCGCTACTCAAAAGACCAAGATTCCTTGCGAACAGAGCATGCGCAGAACACACGCTTTGATGGGGATATCCCGACATGCGTTTACACGACCAAACATCGGGTTAGAAAAGGGTTACCCCAGGTGTAGTAACCGGGTTTTTAAAAACCCGGTTATGAGCATATCCGGGTTTTTGGCGGTGTTTACAAGGACCTGCGGAACCGGGTTATTGTGAATATTCGGGTTTTAAAAGGGTTACTGGCTGCATGTAAACACACTCACTGAGTTCATTTAAAGCAATGCTATGCAACTTTTTCGTATTTTTAAATATTATTCTTGAGCCAATATGTATTAAAACGACCAGTTAAAGGGTAGATAAAAAGTCCCTCAGCCCCCTGTGGCCAGAATACCACACTTGCAGCTTCAGAGTATCCGGACCCCCTACAATCTTTTGTAGGATTGGGCATCGATTGGAAACAGGACTGTCAGTTTTTCTCGGAATCATTCACATTTATTTATTTCAATTCCTAGTTTTCATTCCCAGGCTGCTGACTGGAAGAAGAGTCTTAGGCTGATCTCCATGAAAAAACTGTGATCTGCAAATTCTGATCAACACCTTTCCGAGCTGATCACACCAGCTGTCTGTCGGTCCTACTCTGCAGCCCATGTCTCCCTCGCTTCCCTCACACTGCATACAATGCGTCAACACAGTGGATTTGCCACAAGTTTTTTAAGAGCAAACTTCGGGCGGTGAGAGGTGAGTTTGACTCACCGCAGGAATAAAAACAAGCAGCATCAACAGTGAAACGCAGCCGCTCACCAACACTCGCCTGTGTGAGCGTGACCGTCAGAAGGCTGAGCGAATAACCTGTAAAATAATTAAAGTCATCATGCTAGATCAGCCTTTCTCTGTGGTGGATGACACTGGGTTCTAGGACCTGATAGGGATAATAAATAAATAAATATAATAATAATCATATAATAATTTTCTACATGCAAAGTTGAGATGTTTTTATTTTTGAACTATTTAGTCTGTTGAGAGTTTGAATGTTTTAAATCTGCTAGATTGTTATTGACAGCAGCTACATTTAAGTTTCAGTTTCCCGTCTGACTGAATGGTTGCTGCAGCACGTTGGTGTAGGTGTCGTCCCAGACATCATCCCGAGAGTTTTAGTTGAAAACGGCTGGACTTCTTAACCTCACTGATTGTGCTTCAAGTCTTTTTCTTTCTTTCTTGAAAACATGTTTTTTGTCTAAATTAAGGTGATGATGTTCATAGAATAAAACTAACTTTTAAACATAACATTTTTGGATCCTGACTGGCTACAGCCTTTCCCTGTGGTCACATGATTCCTCCTCTCAGGATCCTTGTCATATTTACCAGGAACTCTGTCAGAAAATAGTAAAGTAGCTAGCTGACACGGTAGCGCTGGAGTCTGTTTCCAGCACATTTCCTGCATGTTTTAGATCACAGCTGACTTGTTTGATTTAGTGATGAACCTCCTGTAGAAACAAATGAAGGCTGAGGAGCCATTTCAGCAGTTAGATTAAGGTGTTAAAAAGACAAACGCACTGAAAGGAGGACAGTTTCAGTTTTGTTTTTAAGACGGTGAATTAACAGACTCTAGGGGGTGCTAAAGCAAGCCAAAAGTGCAAAGTGTTCCTGAAAGAACTGTTTGTGTTCTGATTACCGTTCAGCACCACGGCTGTGCTTAAAGAATTTTGGAAAAACTTCTCGGGTAAATTTTCTACACATCTTCACAATCCTATGTTGGGTAAGTATTCAGTTAAAGAGTCGTTTTAAAGAAACTGAAACCAATAACGTGCTTTTCTCTACCTCTCTGATGGTAAATCCTTATGGTACCATGCATAAAAACTCTGTAACGTCACAGAGTTCAAAGTTCATTTCTAAAGGGAGTTCGGCTCAATTTCAATTTCACATGAACACATTCTGGCTTCTGTAATCACTTGCGTAAATCAGTTCTTAATAATGGTGAGGTCAGTTGGTCTTTACGGGCAAAGAATGGCTCAATTAGCTTTTTTGGGGGGACTGTTAAAGATAATTGGTTTTAACAACTGCTGTAATGTTATATAGTTAGTCTCTAGTTTCACATGAACATACATGGGCTTTTTGATGCTTCTATATGTTATAGAAATTGGTAAGAAATGATGACGCATGACTTTGGGGAAATCTTTTGACTTTGTGTCAAGTGAGGTGTCTGAATTAGCAGTTAGCAGATGAAATCTCATTACATCAGATGGATTTGCTCACATATAGGAACAGACTTGGCTTTATGGGAGGTGATTTTAAACAGATAATGGATAAAAGAGAAAAATCACACATACATTGAGAGGAGAGTAAGAAAATAAGTTAGTTTAGCACATTTTTTATAAAATATTTAGTTTGTTATGAGCTATCGTTGAAGTTGTGTAGTTTTAACCTTTCCATTACTAGGAAAATAATGGATGTCGGAACAAAACATGAAAAGCTGCAGCCCTCTTTCTTCAGCCTGCATCAGGATTCCAGGGAGATTTTGGAAGCGTATCCTGATTGGCTGGTATGTTCATATGAGAACCCTGGGACATGAGGTAGTGCAGCGCTACGGTGCCAATCAGAGAGGAGAAACAGGATGGGTGGGGAGAGAGAGGAGGGGATGGTGAAAAGGGAGACTTGGCATCATCGCTATGAACAGGAATTTTATAGTGTGTGTGTGTGTGTGTGTGTGTGTGTGTGTGTGTGTGTGTGTGTGTGTGTGTGTGTGTGTGTGTGTGTGTGTGTGTGTGTGTGTGTGTGTGTGTGTGTGTGTGTGTTCAGGAGGTGGGAGGTAGGAGTTGATGCTTGGATCGGGGCCGGGAGAACCGCTGTAAAATCCAACCTGCTTCTTTTTTGTAGCATTTCAGCACACAGCAGTGTAAATCTCACTCCATGTTCTCCTGTGTTCTCTTCCTTTAGACCTGGAAAGTGAGCAGCACTGAAAAGTGTCTAAAAAATGAATAAATGATACGATACACATGTACGACTTACAGAAGTGAGGAGGAGGAGGTCAACAGAGGTCATGATTGATTATTTCTAGCTCCGTCTGTGTTTGGTTATTTTATTTATGAGTAGCTTTTAGCCAAACTTCTCGAGTCTTGTCTGCACCATGTCTGCCTCAAATCTCCCTAAAATCCAGCCTTGATTGCTCTACTTTTGACTTTTACTGTCAAGAAACGAAAGACGATGGAAGAAACACCCAAAACTTAATAAATACCAACATGCTGTTAACAAAATGATCAGCATGAGGCAGGTCCTCTATGGTAAAATGAATACATCTGAAAATTTGCTTAATTCTTCTCCTCCAACTAGTCACAAACAACTGCATCCCAGTGAGAAAACTTTGTTTTCAGGATGCAGAAGTATGTTATGGCTGGAAGCTGTCTTCTACTCTGATAAGTCGGACTATGCAGCAGGACCCACCTGGTCACTGCTCACAATTAAATGAGCCTCGGCATGCAGAGGTTGTCCTCGGGGGCCCTCATGCTGCAGCAGTTCCAGGCAGATCAGTGCAGAGAAGCAAAGTCTTGAGCTCTAATGGACCACTGGTATC
This sequence comes from Nothobranchius furzeri, assembly GCF_043380555.1. NCBI lineage: Eukaryota > Metazoa > Chordata > Actinopteri > Cyprinodontiformes > Nothobranchiidae > Nothobranchius > Nothobranchius furzeri. The sequence goes on along the minus strand of NC_091753.1, from coordinate 41,243,732 downwards.
TGTCTGTGGACTGATTTAAAATGGATGACCGAGCACAACCCTCGCAACCTCTGGCGAGGCGATCCCAGAGGCTGGCAGCGCTCCGACCACAGATGGAGCTCCAAGGTGTCACTCCCACATGTATGCAGACAAACACCGCTGTAAGAGTTTCTAGGAAGTAATGCACGTCTATATGCATGCTATTAGAGCCAGAGGAACTGCACTTATTGTGATAATGTAGAAAAAATAAATAAATTTGCACCCATGTTAAGATGGAGGCTATTTTAGTTAAGGTTTGTTAATGCATCTGTATGATTTAATTGGTGCTTCTGCTGCCAAAGCTCGTTTTGTTGGCAAGAAGGTAGAAAAATAGCACAAAGCTTCGGGAAAAAGAGAGAAGTGTTAGAAGAGAAGGTGGAAGAGGGGGGAAGATTATTTGGAAGACAGAAACAAAACAACCCCGCTACCATCTGCCTCCGAGCCAACAGTTGGTCACTATAGCAACAAGTAAAAAGTCATTATCTTTAATTGACACTGAAGCAGGTCCAGGTGTTTTCGATTGAATCTGCACTTATTTTATTTCACTCGTCTTTCTTCACTGACTCATGTGCCTTTGGCAGAGGACCTCCGCTTCATTCTCCTCATTTCCCCCCTCGTGTCATCCTTCCTTCTGACCCGTCGCGCTCACTGATTTGGGGTCTGAGAGTGTAAAAGTGCCTCGAGCGACAGTCTCCTTCAGTTCACTTGTCCTGTTCTCGGTCCGTACAGCGTCGTGCTGCTGGGGTTTTAGCACGGAGCGTGAAAGATGCTTCGATGTCAAACGGGAAGACGGAGGGACAAGAACACCTTTGAATTGCTATTTCTGTGATTTTTGAAGCACTTTTTGGTGTTACGTTATGAATAGATGCTGCAGAGTTTGCACTCTTCAGGACTGATAAGCTAACTGCTAGTCCAACTGCGACCACAGCCGAGGCCAAACTTTTACCAGAAAAATGCTTCAAAATTGTGGAAGTATCCATTTAGGGTTTAATCCTAGGGTTGCATCTTTGCAGAACTAAAGTAGGTCTAAGTGATTTTACAGAGAGGTTATCCCTGCACCATTAACCAACCACATGCGTTAAGGATTTATCAGAAGCTCCTGGTGTCTACTTCCTCTCTCATTCACATCTTTCATTCATTCTTTTTCTTCCTTCTCTGTAGTTTTAGTGACTTCTAATCTCACGTACTCCTCACTGTTCCACGCTGCATTCTTTCTTTCTCAGCAAACCTTTTTCTTGTCTGGCTTTTATATTTTTGGACACCCGAGGTGTTGAAAAGCTGCATTTACTGGTGGGAAAATGATTTATTTTTCTTTGAAGGGCTCATAATGAAAAACAATTTAGCTCCGACGTCGATGCATGCTTTTACAAACCATTTGTGGTTTTCAAATTATTCTTATTTTTACTTTTTACAATAAGCCATTTCTACCCATCAATAGCTCTATCAGTTTTTTACGTAAAGAAAGGGTTCAAGTCAATAGACAAAAATAATAACACACACACACTAAGTTTTCCCTCCAAATGTTCAAGTCCGACTTGTGCCTTTAATTAGAGAGTCTGTCAGAAGCAGGCGTTGCTTTTTATTACTGCTGGATGCTTTGTTAGCCTTTCACTGAGCAGAGATGGACAGAGAGGATCGACCAGAGATGCAATCAGAGGTGACGTCTATCGACTACCATCTTATTTTGCTGCTGGCAGAATGCTACGGCTAGCCCATTAGCACATCAACTTTCAGACATGAGATCGTGGAAGGTGCAGCTCGGCTATCTCGGTGTGTGCCGCCACTTCTGGCATCTGAGACGTTATGAAAATCCAACACTTTGTTCCTTTTCTGCAGGAGTTCTGCTTAACGCCACCCTTCTCCTCCCAGTCAGCCTGTCCTCGTTCCACATTTATGTCCCTCCAGTTTAATTGGTCTCGAGATTCAGCAGTGTGTGAACATTTTCTCTTGGAGAGGAGATTCAAAATGTTTGTTTCAACTTTCTCAATTGAAGCAGAGCAGCAGCAATAGCAGAAGAGGGCATGGTGTTGGATGTGAGCATGCTATATTCATGTTGGAGCATATGGTGTAGGTGTTAGCTGCCTGTATGTGTGTGTGTGTGTGTGTGTGTGTGTGGACCCCATCTGTCACCCAGTAACAGTTTGGGTAATCTCTGGTTAATTTAAGATCTCTTATTAGGGATTTTATTGCAGGAATATTTACAAAGCCTGAAGATATTGAGTCCAGGTGGAAACAGTTTTGCTGCACTATCTTTATATTATTATTGCACATTAAAATAATTGGGTGCATCAACATTTGTGGATTTGCTGTAATGTTTTCAGGATAAAAAGGTTTCAGTAGGAACTACAAATTAATGTTTATAGACAAAATAAAACCAGTTGTATCCTTTCAAACTAAAAGTGTTTTGCATTGTCCATTCCTTCTCTCTCTTTCCTCCTACAGGAAGCATAAAAAAACTCAGATTTGCACGATGCAAACGCTCCACGTTTCAGCAGTAGGTGAAACAGTGGAAGCTACTGTCAAGCTACCATTTCAGTCAAGTCTGTGCACCAAGTTGAGTCTGGCAGCTGCTTTATCTTGGCGGCTGCTGATAAAGTGATAAAAATTAAACTCCGGTGGCAGCAGCGTTGTTTCTACGCGTGCACAGCTTTCCTGTCGTGTTCACCATCTGGAAAACACACCCAGGACATCTATTAGGCATTCACAGTAGGTGAGGATGAGCGCTTCAGTAGAAATGGGTTAATAGCAACAATTAAATCAAAGGTCTGCTGCTCAGAAATCAGTCTGGTGCGTGTGGATGGATTCCTCAGTGCAGGTGGGGGGGGCTGAAATTGGAGGGAGTCAGTGAGTCGAGTGATTGAAATGTTGAATTATAATATTTGTTTAAGCAGACATGATGCATGAAGGCTTTCCTCCTACAGGTCAGGGTGCAGAGATGGCTATGAAGTGATTCAGTAAATGAAGAAGGTGGGGGGGGGGGGGGGGGGGGGGGTTTGTTCAGCAGCTGTTCAGATGATTTCTATTTTGGGGGGGATGTTTTTGTTTAAAATCCTTTGTGCAGCTTGATTTCATTTGTATAAAAAAGCTGGAAGCGACTTCACGTTATGCTAATGCACCGAGCCAGGAGGGTGTGTTTGACAGAGAGAAATGTTGGGGGAAAAGGGTGTGTGATGTTTTATTTTTTTTATTTTTAATGGTGCTTTTCCACAATACCAGTGGCCCAGCCTGGTATAAAACGATGAAAGACATTCCAACTGCTGAAACTAGACACACACCTTTGCTGCCAAACTGGTTACACAAACAATTAAAACTGAAGCTCACCTGCAGACTTCCATCTTTTGTTTTCTTTTTCCTTTTTACCACAAAACTGCATATGCATGATTCGGTGTGCAGGCTAGCATCCTGTCTGTCTCTAATAGACTAATAGACTCATCTGACGCGTTTGTGTGTATCTGTATGTAGGGCTTTGTTTGTGCTGTCTGGATCGAGATCGGCTGGGAGGACAGCTGTACTGGCTGGCTATGGATGTGTGAATGTAAAGTTGTGCTGATGCAGACGAGCCTTCTAGCAGGGATCAGATGTATGCTAATATAACCAGCAGACAGTCTGCTTGTCTGACACGGGCCTCGCCACAAGGTTAGAGACTAATTCAGCAGGAGGAGGCAGACAGAGCACAGGAAGAGACGTGCAAAGACACGAGGGGTGGGTAATAGGGGGGTTGAGTTATGCAAGAGTAAGTGGCATGGAGAGAAATGAGGAGAACTTCATGCCTGGCGGAGGGGATGAAAGAGAGAGAAGGTCCACTGATGAGCTTTTGTGTCGGAGGTAAACACAGAGCGGTCTGACTCCCCGGTCGTGCACGCAAAGCAACAGTTGATGTTGTTTATGCTGCAAAGCCTGTTGAATGGGGAGCACGAGGAACATTTATGTCCGTGCACCACAGTGCATCTAAGATGTGCACGAGTCAGAGTTTGGCCCCGAAAACAACCACTTCACTCAGGCGATACCCCCAAAAAGCAGGTTGAAAACAACCAATTGTTGCATATTTTTTGAGGAGTTTGCTTCTAAACGAATCAGCTAATTAGGTGGAGTTGTCAAAATCAGACTGTTGGTATCGTAATTTGCTGAAGGACTTTGACCTCTAATTCATCATTTGGATTGTTGTCAGCTTGTGCAGAATTGACCTTATCAGAGGAATGTGTGTGTGTGTGCGTGCATGCATGCGCGCGCGCGCGCGCGTGTGTGTGTGTGTGTGTGTGTGTGTGTGTGGTATATATAGCACTACTATGAGTTTCTATCATTGCCCACGTTTGCAGCACATCTTATTTTGTGTTGTTAGTGCAGTTAAAAAGGTTGAACCCTCTATATTTGTATCCTTCATCACATTTTTCCTTTTGCCTACAATTAAAGCTTCATTATAATTTTATTATGTTACTTGCAGCTTAATTATTTCATCACTCTGCCTTATGTCTGCACAGCCTTTTGCAGCGTCGGTGCTGTAATTTTGCTCACCGTCTCTGTTCTCTCGTGTCGTTTTTCTGCTGCTATTCTGCTTTCTTTTATCGCTCTCTGTAGACTGTTCTTGCTAATGGGGGTTCTCATTAGCTGACCCCTTGGTTCTGCAGTCCTACGCATAAAGAAACTAAACGCACACCGGCTATACCAAACTCCACAGTGACTTAGTTAAAGTTTTTCCACATTCTGTAGCAGCTTTTATTTTCTCCACAACTATTCAAGTTGCAACGTTTTCCTTGTGATGCATAGCAACCACATGGATGTTTTGTTCTTTTAAATTTTGCATTGCGTGTTTTTTAGTGTCAGAGTACACACACACACACACACACACACACACACACACACACACACACACACACACACACACACACACACACACACACACACACACAAGACTTCATTGAAAAATCTCAAAATGGAAAGATGCAAATAGCTGCAGCTAATTCCCAATAATCCCAGACACAAGTCACCAGCTCTCCTGGATGTGTGAGGGCAGATTTATTTATTTTATTTATTCGATAAATATTTGAACATAAAGTCCATGAGAAACCGCCTGACAGGTTCAGGCTGTGCTGAACCTCTGTGGTGCATTTTTGGTGTATTTTACTCTCAAGAATAATTTATCACAGTTGAGTTTACTCGTGTGGTTTAGTTTATTTGCTCGGCAGCATGTGAAACGCATTATCAGCCGCTTGATTGTGGTGTTTATATTTTCTCCTGTTGACGCACGCACACAGTAGAAGGGAAGAACAAGGAAATTTGTGTTTCCTGTTTGCTGATTGATGCATAGATGTGGCACTTTCATGGAAAAGACAAGTCACTTGTGTTTCTACAGAAACATTAAACCATTTCCTGCTCGCTAGAAGCTGTAGATGCTTTATGATGTCAGCACAACGTTCCATTTATTTATTTTTATCAGTGCCCATGTTGTATTTTTCATTTCCACCTTGCTTTCTCTCCATCTATCAGTGTGATGGGAGATCAGGGCCTGAGCAGGAAGTGGTATGAGTGTAAGGACCACCTTCATCCACCATCAGCCCCAAAGCCTTGGTTAGGATCCTTGTGTTTCACTAATGGACTACAAGCCTCCAGAGAGGGGAGAAAGGGGCATGGGGTGATGCAGATGGGGGTTGGTAAAAAGGCAATCTTGGCACGTGAAGATGGGAAATCTATACAATCTAATTGTTTGTAGAACAACAGGAAAAGGAGATGGTGTTGAAGGAGTAAAACATTTTCAGTAAAAAGGGCCGATGTTCATATTTTAGACAGTTACAAAATGTTTCTCTGTCATCACAACTTTCCCACTTCTCTAGGACTATATAATGATTTTTCAGGTCATTGGTGCAAAAGTAAAAAGCCATATGCTTGTTAATCTTACAATTTTTATGATTTGCTATTCTTATATCTTTTAATGTTTTTAAAGGTGTGGAACACCAAAAAACTATTATTTCTGATTATAATCGGTGACTGAGTTTTTCCTGCAGGCTGAACATGAAAATGGTCTCCTACACCTATCTCCTGCATTTGTGTCTGATAGAAAATAGACTGTGAAACTCTAGGATTTGTGAAGCTGCACAGATCTACGAAACATGGTCGATTAACATTCATGGACTCACCCCTCTTGACTCGCTAAGGGGAGTGCTGTTGTTGGTTTATCGTCCAGGAAACGGCAGAGAATGCCTCAACTAGTAGAAGCTAACAGTTAGCATTACCAGCAGAAGCTCCTCCAGGCTTGTGTTTTTTGTGGAGACCAATGATAACGTTGCAAGTCAGTGGTAGAGTCATGTTGCTGTTATCCAGTCTGGGGCGAGATGTCCAAATATCAGGAATGAAGACTCCAAAGCCTGCCGTCTGAAGCTCAACTGTGATGTAGCTCACATCTAGTTCCCGGAAATGGTGCACCAGTGATTTTCCCCCCTGAGTACGACTTACAAGACATTCATTCCTTCTAGAGAGCACTGTAAATGTATTGATTAAAGTAGTTTTCCATGCCTCTCACCTTTCCACACCATCATAGTCAAGAATGTCATTTCCCACTCTAACCTTTTGAGCTCTTAACACAAATCATTTTATTTTTGAGAGTGAGAAACCCAGGTGTGTGGTTACCAGGGTGACACCAGCCGCTGACTTTTGATCGTAAAATGTTGTTCCACCTCAGCTGTCACAAAAATCTAAATTGCTAAAGAATGTTTCAAAACGCTCATCAACTTTTCCTTTACTAATAAAGTAGAAGTACTCTTCACTCCTTGCATACAGTCTGTGTATTAAAGACTTCATCTTGCTCCATGTAAAGTGTAATAACTTTATTTTGAGTCTTAAGTGTTTTTATTTAATTGATTTAACATTCTGGCATTTAAATATCACTCCAAGCCAGGCTTCTGTGCAGTTCTCCCCAAACTTTCTCATAAAAGGATTGCAGCTGCCCTACGATGGGTATGTCTTCTCTCCTGATGGGCAGTAAAAACGGGCTTTTCCCCACTGGCCTTTGTAACACGTGTAATGATGAACTTCACGCCCTGCCGCCCAAGCGTTAGCTGCAGGCTGCTCTGAAAACCCCCACCGATGCATCCCATGTTTCTCTGCTTTTCTAGTCCTTAAGAAAGCCACTGACCTAGAAAGACCTCCAATAGACGTCTGTTTGAACAGTTTAAAACCAGCAGATTAAGTTCCTGTAGGAGAAAAGATGGAGTAAAATCTACAGTTCACTGTAAGCCCAGCTTATCGGTTGTAATATTGTTTCTGATTAGACGGGGCATGAGTGCTGTGACGGGTCAGGCTCTTAACTGGACCAGGCCTCGCCGCACCCCGCCCATCACCCCTAAGGGAATTCCACTGTGCAGACTGGTGTGACCCAGACCACTGACCTCTCTCCCTTTCCTCCACATCCATTCTTCTCTACAGATCCATCCCCTCGGTTAGTCCAAACGTCCCATTCTCTGTTTCCTCCACCAGAGCAGTGCCTTCCTTTCCTTCCTGCACCACTTCCTCCTCCTCTCCCTCTCCTTTTGTGCTCACCGACATGTTCCAGGGTCACAAGCAGATGCAAAGCCTTAGCCTATCTCTGCTACATCTCTAGACAGCTGAGGGCTTAAATGCACTGGTATGTGGCTGCACATGCGCAGCAGACATCAGCCATTGGGCCGGGCTGCAGCACTGAGATCAGTCCATTCGCGGCTGTGTGGTTTTTATGTTTTTCCAGTGTCTGATGCTTCTGTGACCAAAGAAACAGGCAGATTCAACGTAAAATTAACAATCTTTATTTTCCCAGTGGTTTAAGATTACTGACACGGCCTCCTGCTAGGATTACAGACTGGACTAGTTCAGCAAAGGTAATATAGAGGTGACCAAACAAATAATATAGATGAAAGTAATTGTTAGTCCACCCTTACACTTTTCCTCAATTGCCTTTAAGACAACAAAAAGCTAGTTGGGGCAGACTAACAATTACAAAAGAAATAAACAAACAAAACAGCCAAACAAGGACAGCAGGTAGCAATGAATTACTGTAAAAAACAGAAATACACAATTACAATCCAACCATAACATTTACCAATGTTTAATATATCCACTAAAAACAAACTTAAAACATTGTACATGTGTCTTGCGAACACCTCACACACAGCTCCTTTCAGTCAGCATCCCATCTGGCCATCTGCCCTTAAAACTCTGTGACCCTGTCAGCAGATCATACCATAAAAGTCAATATCCATGCTACATTTAAAAAGATCTACAAATATATATATATATATAGAGAGAGAGAGAGAGAGAGAGAGAGAGAGAGAGAGAGAGAGAGAGAGAGAGAGAGAGAGAGAGAGAGAGAGAGAGAGAGAGAGAGAGAGAGAGAGAGAGAGAGAGAGAGAGAGAGAGAGAGAGAGAGAGAGAGAGAGAGAGAGAGAGAGAGAGAGAGAGAGAGAGAGAGAGAGAGAGAGAGAGAGAGAGAGAGAGAGAGAGAGAGAGAGAGAGAGAGAGAGAGAGAGAGAGAGAGAGAGAAGAAGAAGAAAATATCTATAGCGCCTCTCAAGATAAAAATCACGAGGCGCTTCACAAAAACAAAAATATGTAAAATTATAAAAAAGCATTTAGAAAATGTTTTAAAATATATCTAAAATGAGCAAAAAATAGACAATTGTGATTAAAAAGTGAATAGGAAAGAGGGAAATCAGTGGATCCTGAGGAAGTTGGGGAGAGCAGAATAAAGAGAGAGTGGTGAAGAAGGTCATACAAAAGCCAGCTTGAGCAAGTGAGTCTTCAGCTGCTTTTTGAAGGAGACCACTGATCTCAGGCTCAGGGGGAGAGAGTTCCAGAGTCTGGGGGCCACAGCAGCAAATGATCTGTCACCTCCACTGTCTTTAGCCTGGTGCGCTGCACAACCAGTAGGCTTTGATCACTGGACCTCAGGGACCTGCTGGGGGTGTAGGGACTAAGAAGATCACCAATGTAAGACGGTGCTTGTCCACGTAAGGCCCTATAGACCAGAACCAGGATCTTGAAATGAACCCTGAAGTTGACTGGCAGCCAGTGAAGCTGGAGGAGAAGCGGGATGATGTGGATGTGTTTGGAGGACTTGGTCAGAAGCCGAGCACAGGCGTTCTGAACCACCTGTAGACGGTTCAGGGAGGTTCTGCTCAGACACGTGAAAAGAGAGTTACAGTAATAAATAAATAAATATATATATATATATATATATATATATATATATATATATATGTGTGTGTGTGTGTGTGTGTGTGTGTGTGTGTGTGTGTGTGTGTGTGTGTGTGTGTGTGTGTCAAAGTCAATATATACATATATAAGGGTTTCCCCCAGTGCTTTATAAGCCTGGTGGCCCGCCAGGCTTTGCTTGGTCACCCGCCAGGCTAAGCGTCATGCCCCGCCCTGCCCTCCCCGACCCTACCGTGTCCGCTAACACGCACGGCGCACGGCAGTGAAACAAAAGTAGGGACCTCCATCAGCTGATACTGGTGAGAAACAGCAGCAGATTGTGTGCACGTGCACGCACCATCCCCCCACCCCACCCCCCGCTGTCACAGACGAGCAACAGAACTTGGAATTCATACACCTTTTTTCATTCAAATTAGATTATTTTTCATTTATTATTGAGCAGGTAGAAAAAAAATTCAAAAATGTAATAAAAGACGTTTGTTTTTTGTTGTAGCATATTTCCAGATGAAGCTAGTTTTTGTTGCCTGTCAGTACTTTCAGTTTAGAATTAGAAATTTAGATTATTATTTTTTTTATTATAATTTTTTATTTTGCATTTATTACACAGTAAAATTTGAATTTGAATTCCCATGTCTCAGGTTTTACTCTTCTCTTCTTGCCTTCCTTTCTGGTGTAGTTGTGTTGGACTTTAATCTTTTCTCAGTCCTGTTCTGTTTACTAAACTAAAGGTTCTGCACTCCATGCCAATGATTATTGTGGATTTTAATATCTAATTTTCTTCAGTAATACATCAGTTATAACATGGATGGAGTGATTACATGCTCCAATCCTGAGTATGCTGGCTGCCTCACAGTTTAGGAAGATTTTTAATTTCTTACTAATTGTGCTGTCAGCGAGGGCCAATCCATTAAGAGTGTCCCCTGGTGTATTGCTTTTTATTTTTATTTTTTTAGATCATATCTGCAAACAGAATAAATTATCAGATCGGCCATAAAACAAAAGGCTGGGTTTACATTATGAAGCATATGCACCCTTTTCTCACTAGTACAAATCTCATGTATTTAATCTAATTAAGTTAAATACATTGAGGCGCGAGTAATGGTATGTTTTCAAATTCTGATCTGTTGGGTGAGAAGGCAAACATGTTTTTGATGAAAACTGGTGAGCCAACAGGCAATGCAGCCTTTTAAAATGCAGATGGCTCTCCCTAGTTGGCCAATTAGTAACCTTAGCTTTGGAACACTTATCTGCTTTCATCTTCTTGTGTGTGTGTGTGTGTGTGTGTGTGTGTGTGTGTGTGTGTGTGTGTGTGTCTTTCATTTGGGTTGCAAAGAGCTTAGTTACCCAGTTTCCACAAATGTGTGGCAGTGCCCTTTCATGCATTCATGTCTGTTTGCAGCCATGGCAAGAAGCCGTACATGACTTTATTCTAATTTTGCTGGCACCATGTCAGCCTGCTATACTGTTAGATGCCGTATAATAAGGCCAACACATGTGGAGTCTCAACAAATATAAAAGCATGAACTTTGGAGCACTGTAAGCTCTGGACTTCTTTCACAATTAAAATATATTTAAATTGGGACACAATTATCTTTAAAGCTTGTTTAAGGTATTGAGCAACATTCCTGCAGCTTTGTTACTGACCTCAATCTTTTCAGGAAACTGTTACTGGATTAATAGGATCAAATAATAAACATTATTACCAGAACAAACCCAGAGATTTAGTTGAGAGGAAAAAAAATCTGTCCAATAACAAAACCTATTCTAGTACTTAATTTTATTAATTCTCTGTCTTCTTTCTGTTTCTCTCTGTCATGCAGGACTAGACCCCATCTCAGTAAGAGCCTCTTGCATGGAAAGCCTGCGTCCCTGGCAGCCTCATCCTCCTCCTCCTCCCTAGAACTAGCAGCCAATATGGAAAGATGAGCCTTTGTCACCGATAATGATGGCCAAAAAACAAGATGCTCGGGCACCCATCTATAACCTGGTTGTTATTGGGCTGTCTGGGACAGAGAAGGAGAAAGGCCAATGTGGTGTGGGCAAATCCTGTCTGTGCAACCGCTTTGTTCGCCCAAGCGCTGATGACTTCTACCTGGATCACACCTCTGTTTTAAGTACCAGTGACTTTGGAGGTCGTGTTGTTAACAATGACCACTTCCTTTACTGGGGAGAGGCCGCAAGGACGATGGAAGAGGGGCCAGAATGCCGCATGAATGTGGTGGAGCAGACAGAGTTCATTGACGATCAGACGTTCCAGCCACACCGTAGCACGGCACTTCAGCCTTACATCAAGAGAGCAGCCTCCTCCAAGCTAGCTTCAGCTGAAAAGCTTATGTATTTTTGCACAGATCAGCTGGGGTTAGAGCAGGACTTTGAGCAGAAACAGATGCCTGAAGGGAAGCTCATGGTGGATGGCTTCTTACTCTGTATCGATGTTAGCAGGGGTATGAACCGTAGCTTCGAAGACCAGATGAAGTTTATTACCAACCTGTATAACCAGCTAGCTAAAACGAAGAAACCCATTGTGCTAGTTCTCACCAAATGTGATGAAGGAGTTGAGCGCTATATTAAAGACTCTCATGCATTTGCGCTTGCTAAGAAGAACCTACAGGTGGTAGAAACATCTGCACGTTCTAATGTCAATGTTGACCTGGCCTTTCTTACACTGGTTCAGCTCATAGACAAAAGCAGAGGGAAGCCCAAGATTATCCCTTACTTTGAGGCACTGAAGCAGCAGAGTCAGCAGATTGCTTCAGCCAAAGATCGCTATGAGTGGCTGGTCACCAGAGTGGCATTGCACCATAATGACATCTGGCCTGTTATCAGACGCAACATGGAACCTGCCCCTGAGTACAAGGAGTATGTTTTTCTCGAGGGAACAGCTAAAGCAAAGAAGCTCTTCCAGCAACATGTGCACAGACTTAAACTAGAACATATAGAGAAACTCAGGAAGGCCTACTTAAACATGCTACCACATGCCCTATCTGCACTTTTACCAAATTTGGATGAAATAGACCACTTAAGCTGGTCTGGCGTGCAGAAGGTCCTAGAGACAAAGAGGGAATTTTCCCATTGGTTTGTGGTGTTAGATGATACCCCTTGGGAAACCACATCCCACATCGATGACATGGAGAACACTCGAATCCCTCAGGATCTCCTAGAGACCCCAGCAGCTCAAACTATTTATGAAGTCCATCTGGAACATCTACGAACTGAACGCAAACGTGCTGAGATGAGGAGGGCTTTCAAGGAAACGCTAAGTGTTTCTCCTTTCATCACACCAGGGAAACCGTGGGAGGAGGCTCGCAGTTTCATCATGAATGAAGATTTCTACCACTGGCTAGATGAACAGGAGTATTTGGATATCTACAACAAGCACCAGAAGGAGATCATAGACCGAGCTAAAGAGGACTTTCAAGAACTGCTTCTTGAGTACTCTGAGCTTTTTTATGAGCTAGAGGTGGATGCAAAACCGAGTAAAGAAAAAATGGCAGCCATTCAGGAGGTGTTGGGTGAGGAACAGAGATTTAAGGCCCTACAAAAGCTGCAGGCAGAAAGAGATGCTCTTATACTGAAACATATTCATTTTGTATACCACCCGACAAAGGATACCTGTCCCAACAGTCCTCACTGTGTTGACAGTAAGATTGAACAGATCCTGGCCTCAAGATTCCCCACTCGATACCCCTCATCAGACAGTGCAAGGCTCGATGGGGGGAGGGCCGAACGCATTAATCTCATCATCCTTGGAAAAAATGGGCTGGCCAGAGACATGGCAAATGAGATAAGAGAATTGTGTTCCAGTGATGACCGGTATATCTTAGATGGCAAGATGTATGAGTTAGCTCTTCGTCCTATTGAAGGCAACGTACGACTGCCAGTCAATTCCTTTCACACACCAACCTTTACACCCCATGGCTGTTTATGTTTGTACAACTCAAGGGATTCCCTCTCTTATGTTGTCGAGAGTTTAGAGAAGCTTAGAGAGTCAACTATAAGTAGGAGAGAGAGGGAAAACAGCTTAGCTCAACTCCCGCTGTCCCTTCTTCTTGTCACTAAGCGGGGTGTGGGGTCCATTGGTGATATTGGAGGGGATACAGCACAAACACTTCTACAACAAGGGCAGCAAGTGGCTGTAAAGCTGCAGTGTGCCTATCTGGACCCTGCTTCTCCGGGCATGGGTTATGGTCGAAATATCAGTGAGAAGCATATTAACCAGTTGCTGAGGGGTCTTTTGGAAACACGGAGAAACATTGGAAGCAGCTCCCCCATATTGCCTCCTCCATCCCCTGCTTTCAGAGACTCTCAGTCCCAGTCCATGCTCGAAGCAGACCTCAGAATAGTTGTGTGCCTGATGTGTGGAGACACCTATGATCTAGATCAACTCCTTGCCCCCTTTCTTTTGCCCCAACACTGTCGTCCTTCATCCAGCCTAAGCAGTGGCACATCAGTTATTCTGGATCTAAATCTAGGAGGTCAGAGACACAACACAGAGCTTTCCCTGCTCTCATTTCATTCATCATTCTCTCTCCGCAAAACTGGCCTGGTCCATGGCTACATTGCAGTGTACTCTGCTCGCCGCAAGGCTTCTATGGAGACAATGTGTGCTTTTCTCTGTGAGGTCCAAGACATCATTCCTGTCCAGTTGCTAGCAGTGGCAGAGAGTCAGATGGAGCTGTCAGACTCAGACTCAGCCAAGGAGCAGGTCAGTCAGGGAGAGGAGCTGGCCAGTGAAATAAATGCCAGATTTAACACAGTCATTTGTGGACATGGGGGGGTAGTAGGGGGACTACATAAAATAGACCTTTTCCAACCTTTCTTCAAAGAAGTCCTGGAAAGGCGCAATATTGTTGAGGCCACACACATGTATGACAATGTGGCTGATGCACGTACCAATGAGAGCATCAGCCCTCGCTGTGGCTCTCCAAGTCCAGTCACCATTCTTATGGACTCAGAGGATGACATTGATCCAACACCTCCTTACTCTACGCTGAGAGAAAGTCTTGGTTCCCACCTGGGAACTTTCAAGATGCCAGATCTGGATTCGAATGAGACATTCTCTGTTATCTCTGAACTCAGCGCCTTTGAGAACAAGCTGAACAACAAGGTTCCTCCACAAGTGAAGCCCAAGCCCATTCGGAAGGTCAATCTTGGACCCTACATGGACCAACAAGGAAGCACCAACCGGCCCTCTTTGCCCCAAACTGTCACTTGGGCTCCGGGTAGCGATGGTGGCTATGACCCTTCAGACTATGCAGAGCCTATGGATGCTGTGAGCAAACCTCGGACAATGGAAGAGGAGAGTATTTACTCTGTTCCCCATGACAGCACTCAGGGAAAGATTATTACCATCCGCAACGCCAACAAAGGTCACTCCAATGGAAGTGCTGCAGGAAATGGTTCGGACAGTGAGGCTGATAGCAGCTCACTGGAGCGAAGGAGAAAGATGTCCACTCTAGGTGTGAAGCCTCAGCTGTACAGAGACAGATCTAAACGGCTTGGGAAGTTCAGCAATTTCAGGACAAGCTTCCCTCTTGGCAGCGATGATGAAATGGGGGGTACACCCAGGACTGGCCCGAATGGGGGAGGACCCCAGAAGGACAGCTCCCTCGAGGAGGGTGATGATCATAAAAAAATGAATATTCTCTGGAGCCTGCGCAGAAACACCAAGGTTAGTAATTGCCCATAATATTATGATTGACGGGTTAAATGTTTTTTTAGCTCAATTGTTCATTAGAGTTTTCTAAATAACGCCTAAAGTGTTATACTTTGTTAAGAGTTTTGGAAATTAATTTAAACTAAAATGATATTTAAATATGTATGTAATGTAGGATTTGAAGCATAGATACATCTTTGTCTTTTATGCACAAACACGGAGCATCCCCAGCATAGTTAGTTTTCAGCTGAGACTCTGTGCTGTTTGCTTTGGTCGAAAACTGTTTATTACTGAAGTTGAGAAAAAGCAGAGCTTAGTATCATTTCCCTGCCATCTGAAGCCAAGCCCAGTGAAAACATGTCATACTGTAGGGGTTTCTGTGAAACCAAGGGTGCCATGTTTATCCCTGTCTGCTCAGTGGGAGTCCACTAAACTAGCCAGATCATTAGAAGAGAAAGAATCTGTTGGTTTACTTTGGTACCAGAAAGTAGAAAACTTGTAGTGAATGAGCACAGTGCCACATTACGCATTGCTGTTTCTTCGTCTGAGGCTTTGAGTTGGCTGTTCTTTTTAAGACCAACACCATTTTCACTAACACGTTATTGGGTTAGGTTAAAAACGCATTTCTCCAAGGTGGTCCAGTCATTTTTTTAAGATCACTTGTTGCTAAAATAATTAACAGACTTTTCTGTTGTTCATTTTCATTTAAACTCCAGATTTATTCTTACCTGTGTGGCCTTTTTTGTTTACTTCCTTTAATTCTTATATTTTTATGTTTCTCTTTTGCTTATTCATACTTTCTAGCCTCTCGTGTTCTTGTCTCATTGTTCATTTTCCCCCTTCACTTGTCTCCTGTCCGTCCTGTCCTCCTGTGTCCTGTTCCTTTCTCACCCTTGATGTGGTGATACTTTTGACATTTTGACATTTCACTCTAGCTTATCAGCTTGGTATGCTCTTGATTCACACACATGGTGTGGTGCACAAGTGCCAGCTGAGCTGGAGTTACAGCTGTGCATGTTGTGTGTCTGATAATTGCCACGGCTGTCAGGAGGGTGGAACAGGAGGTGGATGATAAATGCTTTTACACACTCAGGCTGTGATTTACCTGTGTGGGGGTTGTCCGCTGGTATTATTCAGCTGCTCAAACTGCATTCTCCGGTACATTAGGGCATTCACCTGTCAGAT
Source organism: Nothobranchius furzeri (assembly GCF_043380555.1). Lineage (NCBI taxonomy): Eukaryota > Metazoa > Chordata > Actinopteri > Cyprinodontiformes > Nothobranchiidae > Nothobranchius > Nothobranchius furzeri. Next base: position 41,227,696 of record NC_091753.1, on the reverse strand, counting down.
GAAATGAGAATGGCTCAATCATTAGACAGTTGGATAGTTGTCAGAAGGGGAGGGGGATCGATAGAGGATCCAGTCACACAAAGTGCGACATGGGACAATATCTGTTTACATTTCAAAACACATCTCTTAGAAAATTGAAACCAGCTGAGTGTAGTTTGGTGTGGCCCTCCTAAGACCTAATAGTGCCCCTGATCTGTGCCGTACAGCAGATCTTGTTCACATTACAGGCTGTTATGGATTTATTATGCCTGTAATGAAGGATCCCATTCCATTGTGTGTTTTATAAGCATCTGTCTCTGCAATAATGGTCCGTTTTCAGTCTGCAGCTGTCAGAAAAGTTTAGTTATTTCTTATTTTTAATAACTTATAAGTTAGCAGAATAACATGTTCCTTTTCCTGTTTTTTCAGGGTCAAAGTGAGGTCAGATTCATAGTTAGCTGAAGGTTTGGGTTGATGTAAATATTTTCCTGAAAAGAGCCTTAGGATACTGTCTACCACATATGATGAGATTGAGTAAAGAGTCAGAAGTGTATCTCATTTTAAATATCCTTTTTTACCCCAAGCGTTGGCTGAGTGTGGTCATCCTGATCACCTTTCCTCAGTGAGAGCCCAGAAACATTTCCTTTTCTCACCCACAGCTTTTTCTAAACCTCTTCAGGCACCAAGTGTTCTTGGTTCAAGAAATAGGAGAAAAAACTAAATGGAAATACATTTTATGTTAGAGCTCTTTTTTGGTGTCCCACAGCTTGCTGTGTATGTAAACGCTCACTGTGGTGTCTGCATGAGGATGTGCTTTGTTTCTGTTTGATAGTGGAGGTCTATTTTGTCTTCTGAAAGCTGGCAACACATCCTGTCTCAGCAATTGAAAGGAGTGGCCAGAAGGCAAAACTGCAGGGGGAAGACGGCTAGCGAGAGAAGTGTGTGGGTACAGAGACAGTTTGTTAAAATGAGACAGGGTGTAGCTATGCTACGCAGTTAGAACGACGGGGCTGAAATAAATTATCAGCTGCCACACCAAACTGATGCAGAGAATGGTGAAGTGTCTAGTGACGCCGACATTTTAAAACCAGATTAATTAATGTTTCATGTATTTATAAACACACAAAAACATTTTAGGTTAATAACTTCCTGTAAATAATCTGGTTATGAGTCATCAGGAGCTTCAGCTGAAATGTAACAATTACAGCAAAGGTAAATGCTCTCAAAAACACCAGTGCACCTTTTTCCAGGAACTAGAAGTGAGCCACATCACAGCTGAGCTTCAGACGACAGGTTTTGGAGTGTTATTACCTGATATTTGGACATCTCGCCTCAGATTGGATAACGGCAACACATTTGCAACGTGGATGTTTAATCTCCACAAATAGCACGAGCCTGAAGATTTCTGCCATGTGGTAAAGTTGCTAATGCTAACGGCTAGCTTCTACTTGCTGAAACGTTCTCTGCTGTTTCCTGGATGACAACAGCCTTCCTTGTTGTGAGTCAAGATGGGTGAATCCATGAATGTTAAAGGACAGTGTGACGTAGATCTGTCAGGCTTTCCTAAATAATCTTCTACCCCAATTTCCTGCATTAGCTTCTTATAGAAAATAGACAAAAGTTCAGTTCAGAAAAGCCTGACTGATCTACGTCACACTGTCACAACATTCATGCACTCACCCATCTTGTCTCGCGACAGGGAAGGCTGTTGGTTTAGCGTCCAGGAAACAGCAGAGATTGTCTTGGCAAGTACAAGCTAGTCGTTAGCATTAGCAACTCCACAACAAGCCAGAAATCCTTCAAGCTTGTGTTATTTGTGGAGATGAAACATCACCATTCCAAAGCAAACAGAGTCAGTGGTAAAGTTGTGTTGCTGTTATCCAATCGGGCAAAATGTCCGATTATCAGGAGCTATTTCTCCAAATCCTGCGTTTCTTTTCCGGCTGACTTCTACGTCCTCACACAGGAGCATCTGAGTTAGGGATGCAACGATACCACTTTTTTCCAAACCGATACAATACCGATACTTGGATGTGAGTGCTCGCCGATACCGATTACCGATACAGATACTTCTACCACACAAAAAAATGCAATGAATTGGAATACAGGTTTAATTTTCTTCTGTTTTCAATAGGAAAAGACTGTGAGGTAGATAAACAGTAATATAAGTGATCCCAAAACTAAAATATTAGGTGAACAGAAATGACAATTTACAGTGAAGTCACTTTCAAGCATCTGCATTGGTATCAGTCACTGGTATCTGTTAACTTTTACCGATACCGATACTGGTATCGGTATCTGTATCGGCACCGATACCAGTATCGTATCGGTGCATCCCTAATCTGGGGGGGGGTTCTCCAAAGAACAACTTATAAGGCATTTATTCCCACTAGAGACCACTGCAAATGTATTTAAAATATTAATAAAGTAGAGCTTTAAGACTTGATTGATAAGCTAAAGGTTAGTCCCAACAGGGCCAAGACCAAAGTGGATTACTGCCGTCCTAAAAAACTCAATTCAACCAGAGGTTTTGTATCACAGTTAGTTTAATAGAATTATTTGGCTATTTGCTGTAGAAAATGGCGAGAGCTAGCCCAGTGGCTTTGGTTCAGTGTGAAATACTTTCTCCTGGAATTTAAATCCATTTCTGCTATTTTAACCATGTACTGCAAAACTGGTGGCACCAGGAAGTTGTGTTGTTTGAAACAGTTCTGAAATGTTTGAGTTTCTTGAGTATTGGCCTTGTCATAACAGCCATTAGCTTGTCTATCCAGTAAGAACAAATCTCTGTTTCTTCAAACTGAGTACACTCAAAGTGCTAAAAGGCAAGACATTTATTTTCAATATCTTTTTAAGGAACTTTACTTGAAAAGGTCCGAATTGTTTCTCCTGGTACACATTTCTTCTCATTATTTACACTAAAAGAATAAATGGTAAATGGCCTGTTTTTGTATAGCGCCTTCTTAGGGTTCTACAACCCCCCAAAGCGCTTCACAATGCAGTCATTCACCTATTCACACTCTGGTGGGGATGAGCTACGATGTAGCCACAGCTGTCCGGGGACACTGACAGAGGTGAGGCCTGCTGAACACTGGCGCCACCGATCCTTCCGATCACCGCCAGCATGTTAAGTGTCTTGCCCAAGGACACAATAGCAGCATTCTCTGGTTGGAGCCGGGATTGAACCTGCAACCTTTCAATTACGGGACAACCCACTTAACCTCCCGAGCTATGGCTGTCCCTATTAATAATTAATTAATTTTTTTTAAAAATCACTAATCTTGTTGGCTTACTTTTAAGATGAAGCTGTAATGTTATAATTTCATATATCAGGTTTTGGTCCACATGATATTAGAGAGCTGGTAAAGTTTTTAATAAAGTGACTCAAACTAATTATCTGTCATAAATGTTATTTTAAATATGCATAATCAGATTATTTTTGATTGAGTGTAATGAGTTAGGCCTAGACATGCTTATTATGTGAACAAGTGTTTTGTGTTAATTGTATTTGTCTTGTTGAATAAATGAAAATCAATCCAAGTCGTGAGGATTTAAATTAAATATGACAAAAGATGATGTGATTTGTTCAGCAAGTTTAGTAAAATCAATTCAACCAACCCAGTTAGGCTGAGAATGAACATACTGAGTTTTTACTAAAATATCGTGTGGATCCTAATTATTTAAGTTACTAATAGGGTTGTCACGGTATGAAAATTTAACCTCACGGTTATTGTGACCAAAATTATCACGGTTTTCGGTATTATCGCGGTATTTTTTAAACGGTGTTGCATATGTTCAGAAAGCATTGATAGTCCTGTTCTACACAAACTGAAATAGTTCTGAAAAGGTTTAACAGTGTTTATTAAACCTAAAATAACACAAAGCCTTAGCAAAAGTGCAACTTTTCACAAGTAAAGGAACAAATAGCTTATTTTTCTGGAACATGTTACAGTAGTCAGTGCAGGTTTAAATTATACAAATCCAAACATTCGAAACATAAACAATATGTAAACAAATCAAAGAAACACCACTTGTTTTCTCATATACTTGTTTTCTTCATTATCAACATGAAAATCTAAAACTCCAGTCCACACTTGACTTGAGCACTGTACAAGTCAACCTTAAAAAAAATGTATTTAAAACAAATAGCCACTTTAAACAAATTACTAAAATAACTACTACACTATGTAATCAAATCCAAATGTTCAAGTATAAATGGCATTGAATAAGTAAACAAATCAATGACAAGGAACTAATTGTATATTTCTCTTCATCATCAACAAATAAGATGCTTCATCCAGCAACAGGGTGTCCGTGACACGGTTTAAATGCTGGCAGAGGACGCTGCGGCTGCAGTATATAGTGACTCGTTGTATTCTCCCTCAACCAAAAGTCCTCACGTCATGCATTTAAGCTAAAATGCTAATGTTAACTTAACTTGCACTGGCTGTAGAGACGTGGGTGATGGTCACGCAGATGTGCCATGAGATTTGAAGTGTTGCTGCCTTCTGCAGACACTTGTTTCCTGCACGTTCTGCAAACGGGATAGCCGTCTTCTATTAACTGTCCCTCAGCATTTTTCAGAAATCCAAAATATGCCCATACTTCCAATTTAGTCTTCTTTGAGGGCTGATGGATGTCCTGGGTGCTGCCGTCTCCTCCTTCGGCCATTATTTCAGCTTCAAAGTTTTGGTGCCGTTGCAAATTAAAAAGTGCGTGTGCGCGCCGCGGGAACTTCAGCTGAAGCGACGGTGGCTGGTAAGGGTCACCGCGCCGAAACCGCGGCCACGGTAAACCCACCGAGATAATATAGTTTTTTAAAAACTGGACGGTTATTTTTATTGTCAACTTTTTTACCGGGGTTTACCGCTATACCGGTTACCGTGACAACCCATGTTGAATTCAGAGAAAAATCTAATATTTTAAGAAAAAATGTACCTTATCTAAAAACTGCATTTTTCAGTTTTAAAACCATCAACATCCAATAATAGTTTACCACGTCGGAACTCAATCTGTTTATTATGCCGACATAATCTAGTGTGAGTCAGTCAAACAGAGGTCTTGGTCATTGTGTTGAGTTTGCTCGACTTCCATCTAGAGTGTGTGTGTCTGTGCTTGTTTTTGAGAATGTTTGGATGCAGCAAGACCGGCGTCTCAAATGGAGGGCACACCGGTTGTTCTTCTCCCTAATGAGCACTCCTGCTCTGCTCCTGTTGTGTGTCTGTCAGAACCACACGGCACCAGCAGTCCACGTGTCCAGCCAACCATGCACTCCAGCCAGGGCAGCGCCTCGGGGGTGCTGACAAACCTACCAGAGAGCCAGTCCTCGGGGGGGCCCTCAGAATATTCCCACTGATCGGCAGTAGAGCTCAGTACATTTACCGCTGATATGCAGAGACGGGCAGCGAGTGTTGCAGGAGTGGAGGAGGGAGGTCTCTTAACAGGAAAATAAAAGCATGAGAAAAGTAATTAAGCAGTTTAACGGTGGAAGAGCTGCAGTGAGGTAGAGACGAAGAAACATGAAGAGATGAACGTTCAGTGTGTATCTAACTGAAGCACAGAGCAGGGTTCGAGATAGGAATTTATGATTTCTTATCACTAACATGAACAGGTATGTGTGGAATGAGAGAGTGTGTGTGTTTGTGTGTGTGTGTGTGTGTGTGTGTTTTTGGTCCAGATTTTCATTTCAAATAATGTTGATCTTTTGCCAGAAACCGCGACAGAAACCCAGACTTTCCACCTCCAAACCCATTGAGAGCACCTACTTTGGAATGCCACTGGCCTCTGTGGTCACCCCCGAGAGGCCCATCCCAGTCTTCACTGAAAAGTGCATCCGTTTCATCGAGACCACAGGTGAGACTCGCCACCTTCCCTCTGAGTGAGGATGTTGTCCCTGACTCGGTTTTTAATTTTAGTAAATATTTCCATAAATGTGTGTGTGCTGCACATTCCACACTTTGTTCTGCTGCGTGTTTTTCTAATCGTAACTCTGAGGCTGAACTAAGATCAACTCCCTTTTGCTGGGGTAGTTGCATGTCGTAATCTTCCTCAAATCCAGCACAACCTGATGTTAGACTTATCGTTTTATGAGTCTGAGTGTTGGTGCCAGAGTTGAACACCCACCCAGACGTTGTGTAAAGCAGCGCTTGACTTTTCATAATCGCCGTTTCCTGGCTGATTAAACAGAGAATTCATGTTTGTCCTCTTCCCCATTATAATTAGAACAAGTCAAAAGGGAGCAGCAGTTAAATCTGTGAATAAAGTCTGATGTTAGTGCTAAAAATGTCCCATTTGCTCAGATTAATGCTGCGTGTGTAGCTCGTGTTGTCCTTTTTCTCGCTGGAAGCACAGATGTGCTTAGAGAGCTCCTTCTAACCTTTCTGCCCTGTTGCCCAGATGCCAGCCTCTTCTGTTGCCCCGCTGCCCTTGGACCACCTGCTTGCATCTCACTCGCACCACCAGCTGTTAAACTAAACCAGATGGGATGCTTATGTAAAGGCTTTTCTCTGTTCCTGGTTAGGCCAGGATTTTAGACGTTACACTGCATCATTTCTTCATTTTGAAAAACATCATTTAACCTTCTGCGTGCACACGGGCTCGTTCTAGATGTATCTTCTTCTAAACTGAGTTGCATTTAGTCTGTTTTTCTCCAGAAAGCTGCTGACTGACATGCTGGTGCATTCCAGTGTAATCTCTGTCCTGATTAAAGTCTCTGCATTTGAGGATTACCGCAGCCTTACAAAACATCCGCCTCCTTCCTCCATGTAGGGGCAAAGCTCCAGATAACAAGGCATCACGTTTGATTTAGCCTCTCCCTGTTCAGATGCTAACTGGAGCAGTCACAACAGTTACTGTTGGGTAAAGGGGGAGAACCGGGTTGAATATATAAATCCTCATTTTAGTATTTCTCTTCATTTTATTTCCAGTTCTCTCATTTTTTATTCTAATCATCTATTGGTCCTGATGCTTCATTCCCTTCTTTTATCCTTGTTGTCCCATTTAATCCCAAGTATGTTTCCCTCCAGCTCCTGTTTTCCACTCTACATTCCCTCTTCCCTGGTCTTATATCAGGAAGTGTTTCGGCGGAGGAGCTTCCAGGTCATGTTGTGCCCCACGGCTTCCTCCGCCTGTTCCCTGTCACAGCGTAGGATGTTTGTTGAGGGTGCTCCTCTGTTGCTTAGAAGTTTATTTGTAACATTAAGAACTGCAGCTCCACGAGTGCCACCCGATTGATTGAGAAACTTGTCCGGAGACTGCGTAACCATAACAACGCCTTACTGTTAGAGGTGCAAGCACACCAGCCAACAGACATGAGAAAGCTACAAATCTAAAACTCATACAAATGTAAATCAGCACTTCATTACCTTGAAACTGACCTTATAGATCAGTGTTTGTTGATGATTTAAAGGTTCTTTCTTTATTTTATCTTAACTTTAAACTAAATAATCTCTGTTTACGTTAATCAGTCTTTAAGGAATTATGCAAATACTCTCATAACAATTGGGTCAAAGTTTAACAACACAAGTATATCAGTGACAATGTGCTGCACGATAAGGGTGTGTGTTGGCAGTAATCTGGCGTTACGATATTTATCACAATACAGGGGAGACGATACGATATGTTTTAATAATAAAGTCTTTTTCCTACTGAACTTTATTGGAAAACTCAAGTCAAAGGCTTCCAAGACACGTCCAGAGTTATCGCGGAATCTCGTTCCGTCCCAATGAAGGCCATTAAAATGGCTGCCACCTAGCAGGTGGAGATTGAATTGCATCACACAAAAGAAAAACTGTAAATGTTTCCATGTCATTTCTCAAAACAAGATCAGTACGCTGCTTTTAAATATCTGGTGATATTTTAGTGTATCAATCTTTTCTTACAAATTCAATTCAATTCAAAAATACTTTATTAATCCCAGAGGGAAAATAAATATATATATATATATATTAGGATCACATGGAAAACGCAAACCAGTGACAAACCATCCAAATGAGTGCAGCTGTGGCGCAGCAGCGTGTTTACCTGATCAACAATGCTTTGTCATTACAGAATAAATGTAATATCCGTTCAGAACAGTACCCACATCTGAATAAAATACAGATTTAGTTACTTATTTTTATTTTGATGTGAAACACTTAACGGTTCCTTTTCTAAATTGTTCCTTCTTTGTCCCAGTTTGTGACTCAACTCTTGTTTGGCCGTGAAATAATAATAATAACAAAAATAATAATGTACGTTTGTTTTTCTGAGCTCGTATAAAATCATTCCATTGTGACTGCTGTTATCCGCCAAAGCTTTCTCAGTGCCTGCATGGTAGTCGCAGGGCGCTGTGCTCATGGGTGCCGAGGTGATGGATGTGTGCTAGCGTGTGCAGGCATATCTGCTGGCGGTGGGAGCCTCCATAGCGACGAAAAGGGCAGCCACCCAGCGACTGCCTGTCTCCATGGTGAACTATGAAATCAGCCCTGAAAGAGGCTGGGATCTGAGCTAATGTGGGATCAGCTGGTGTTGTGTCAGGCAGCAACACGCTGCAGACATGCAGCCGCTAACCCTGGGAGCTTTTGTTGTTCGCTTGCTTGAAGTCTGCAGACCCATGGGTGTGTTTTTATTCACTTTAGTGCTCTGAGTGTAAAGGCTCCACAGATGGTAGCACTTTTAGGTTTTTATTTTCTTTACCATAAAGGTATGAGCTCCAAAAACGTACAAATTCATTTTTATACACTTCTCTTTATCTTAATCCCTTTATTTTGTTTCTCAGTCTCTCTTTCATCAGTTCGACTCTCACTTTTCTGCTACGTCTCACTATCTGTTGACCCTATCCTCCTCCCTCCCGCTCCACCGCTGCAGCACTACTCCTTCCCACTATCTGTACTCCCATCCCTGTTTTCCTAGCGTCTGGCGAGCACAGCCTTTGTGGGTAATTGATTGGCAGAAGGAGTAGATCGATGCTGTATGCCTCAACTGAGAGCTCTCTCATTTCTTCCCTGCCTCTCCCTTTTTTGTGTGTTTTTTTCTCCTCGTGCCACTGCCGATAGGCTTCGCTCCCATCGGAGTTGTCTTTGTCTCCTTGAGTTCCCTCCAAAGTGTGACTGAAGAGACAAATTCAAAAGTTAGAGCAGCTGAAAACCTCATCTTACTGCAAATTTGAGAAATATCGATGAACTGAATGAAAGTGAGAGTTCTGTGTGCCTTTGGTTTTTGTCATTGTTCCATGTTACCTTGGCTCCTTCATTTTATATTCTTTTTCTGGGGCTAGGATCAGTCTCGTTGAGAAACACGTGTACTAAAGCCACTGAAACTACACGTTAAGATAAGATAAGAACAACTTTATTCATCCCGAGGGAAATTGTTGTCATGTACATGCTCAAAGCAGTAGGAGAGACAAAGGAACAGGTGAAACAGATATAAGATTTACGATATATACAGTAAAAATAGTGTACAGTAGTATACAATAGGATAGTGCAAGAGAAATACTCAGATAACTCAACAAATAAAATACATGACTGTATCTTGGTGAATAAGTAATTAAGCTATCAGTGCAGGCGATTTTCGAAAGTGATCAGAGTATTGTGCAATAGAATTAAGGGTAGTAGCAGCATATGATGGAGGGATGCAAACATATTTCCAATAAGAACTCTTGGGTAATATTGTACAGTCTGGGATGGAACTGAATAGTCTAGGTAATAGTATTAGGAGAATCACCTACAGGGTGAGGAAGAGTTAAACAATCCTATTGCCACCGGTACGAAGGATGTCCTGTGGCGGTCAGTTCTGCATTTCGGGGCAATGAGTCTTTTGCTGCGTTTGCTTCGATGGTCCATCATGTGGGCGTGCATGGGGTGGGAGGGGTTTTCCAAGATAGAGAGAAGCGTTTTTAGCATTCTCCTCTCAGACACCTCCTCCAGGTTCTCAAGTCTAACACCCAGGACAGAACCAGCCTTCCTAATCAGCTTGTTCAGCCTGTTGGCATCAGCTATCTTCACCCCACTGCCCCAGCACACAGCTGCAAAGAACACGACACTCTCCAACACAGAGTGATAGAACATGGTCAGCATTTTCCTACCAACATTGAAGGACCTGAGCCGCCTCAGAAGAAAAAGTTGACATTGCCCTTTTTTGAAGATAGCATTGGTGTTCTTGGTCCAGTCCAGTATACAGTCCAAGTGTACACCCAGGTACCGGTAGTCCTCAACGATCACAACGTCAGCCCCTCTGATGGTGACAGGAGTAGGAGGTGGGCCTGCTTCCTAAAGTCCATAATCAGTTCCTTAGTCTTTGTGATGTTAAGTTGTAGGTGGTTTAGCTCACACCACTCCACAAAGCTGTCCACCACACTCCTGTACTCCACCTCCTGACCATCCCTGATACAGCCCACGATGGCAGAGTCATCAGAGAATTTCTGCAGAAGGCAAGACTGAGACTTGTACCTGAAGTCAAATGTGTAAAGGGTGAAGAGGAAGGGTGATAGGACTGTCCCCTGCGGCGCCCCCGTGCTGCTCAGGATGTTATCTGAGCGGCAGCTCATCAGACGGACATGCTGTGGTCTACTTGTTAAATAGTTCGTAATCCAACCTACTAGTGGGGCGTCCACCTGCATTTATGTGAGCTTATTCCCCAGCAGTGATGGTCTGATCGTGTTAAAGGCATAAGAGAAGTCGAAGAACATGACCCTCACAGTACTCCCAACAATGTCCAGGTGAGAATATGCCTGGTCCAGCAGGTAGATGAGGGCATCCTCCACACCGATACGAGGTTGATAAGCAAACTGCAAGGGATCCAACCAAGGCTCCACCAGCAGCCGCAGATGTTTTAGGACGAGTCTCTCCAGCGTCTTCATGACATGTGAGGTCAGAGCCACTGGCCTGTAGTCACTGGGGGTCGATGGGTTGATCTTTTCAGGGACAGGAACCAGGCAGGATGTCTTCCAGAGTGATGGAACGCTCTGCATCTCCAGGCTCATGTTGAAGATCCGTTGCAAAACTCCAGACAGCTGGGAAGCACAACACCTAAGGGCCCTGGGACTGACACCATCAGGACCAGCAGCTTTGCCGGGGTGGAGTCTGCCCAATTCTTTTTTGATGTCATCTGCTGAGAGGGACAGGGTGAGACAGTCTGAGGGGGCAGGGGGGGGGGGGGGTGAAAGGAGATGATGGGAAGAGCTGGCTGTGGAGACAGGAGACGCTGGGCAGTCGAACCTATTGAAGTGTAGATTTAGGTTGTTAGCACTTTCGACATCCCCCTCCATCCCAACACCTCTCTTTTGTCTCAGGCCAGTGATAGCCCGCATTCCATTCCACACCTCCCTGGTGTTGTTTTCCAGCCTCCGTCTGTAGAACTCTTTCCCCTCAGCAATCTTGGCTTTCAGCTCCTTCTGCACCAGTTTCAGCTGATCTCTGTCACCATTTCTAAAAGCTCTTTTTTTCTTGTCCAGGGTTGCTTTTATGTCTTTGGAAACCCAGGGCTTATTGTTGGGGAAGCACAGTATGGTTATTTGGGGGACTACCGTGTCAACACAGAAGTTGATATAGTCTGTAACACAGCCTGTCAGATTGTCAATATTGTCCTGATTGGAATCACAAAGAACATCCCAGTCCGTTGACTCAAAGCATCGCTGCAGAGTCTCTTCCTTGTCCATGTTGTGACCGTTTTTGTGGCTGCAGGTTGTCTCTGGATGGCAGGTCTATAAATGATAAATGACCCGCACTTGTATAGCGCCTCTCAGAGTAAGGACTCCAAAGCGCTTTCATTCATCCATTCACACACTGTTGGTGATGAGCTACGATGTAGCCACAGCTGCCCTGGGGTGCACTGACAGATGTGAGGCTGCCGAGCACAGGCGCCACCGGTCCCTCCGACCACCATCAGCAGGCAAGGTGGGTTAAGTGTCTTGCCCAAGGACACAACAGCAGAATTATCTGTCCGGAGCCGGGATCGAACCTGCAACCTTCCGATTACTGGACAACCCGCTCAACCTGTTGAGCTACTGCTGCCCCAAGGGGCTGGAGGGAGACCAGGTTGTGATCAGCCCTGCCCAGGGGAGGCAGAGGGCTGGAGGTGTATGCCTCAGCAGCATTGACATAAAATAGGTCCAGTGTTTTATTGTTTCTTGTTTTGCAGTCCACATACTGCTTGAATGTAGGTAGAACAGTGGAGAGGTTCGTGTGGTTAAAATCGCCCGTTATAGCCACAAACGCAGAGGGACTACGATTTAGTACATCCGCTGGCGCAGAGCTGATGACGTCATACGCCTGCGCCGCGTTGGCATCAGGAGCGATGTAAACAATGATGAAAATGGCGAGGGAAAACTCACGCGGTAGATAATATGGTCGGAGACCGACCGCCAACAGTTCTGTGTTTGTTACACACAGCCATTTTTATGTGCATTAACACAAAAATTGTACTAATACAGTTAACATGTTTGTTAATTATAAGATTAAATGTTTAAACAACCTTTAAAGGGGTATTATGGAAGTTTGACAGCCAAAACATGTATAGAAATAATAAATTTCTTCTTCATACATTCTCCTGCAATGCCCTGGTCCTGTAGAATGAGCCATGGCATTTTTACTGTGATTGCCTGTATTTCTGTAAAATCACAGAAAAAGAGAGCTGCTCGGGTCGAGCCGGCTGCTTCATGCACGTTCACGCTCAGGCATAGCCCGTAGCATTTGCTATCAGTAGCTTTAGCAGCAGAGAGTGAGGTAGTGCCAACTCAGCGACTTTGTCGCTGTTCCTAACGCCTAGTGATGAACCTAGCTACATTTCTGAGGACCCTTAGCTACTTTCTTCTAGATATTTCCTGCAAATTAGCAACAAAATAGCCATTTTCGCTATGAACCGTTCTTTGGACGTTGTTTCAGCTGTCAGCAAGGTTATAAATGTTACAGATACAAAAGATGTCACTGGCGCTTTAGCTCACCTAAGCCCTTTTCAGACAGACATTCTGGAACGTTTGCGGACAATTCAATCCGGTTTTTAACCGGAACTGTGTTTTCAGACACACCACTTTTGTACCGGAACTTGTCCTTTCGGCTGCGTTCACACAGCAGGGAAAAGTTCCAGATGTCTGACGGCGGCGGGGGGTGGGGGGAATCGGACTTATGTTAAGAAGAAGAAGAAGAAGAAAATATCGTTTCTATAGCGCCTCTCAAGATAAAAATCACGAGGCGCTTAAGCATAATTCTGCGCACACGAAGACGCATAAGAGTTCTGGATGATGAAGCTCAATGGTTAAAGGAATCACTGAAGTGGTGTGAAGCGCTCCGTCGCGCGTCTAGACGGTACCGTAGGAGGCGAGCTGCCGTGGTTCGCCGCATGCTACAGCAGCGGGCTATAGGTGCGCACAGCGTCCCCCGGTCCCCTCCTCCTCCCCCTCCCTCTTGTCCGGAACTTTACCTCATCAGTCTGAAGCAGCCACCCTGTCCGTAACAAGTCCGGACCTGTTACTAGGGGCTTCGTCCAGATAAATTCCGGAACACGTTATCCGGATGTTTGTATTCAGACAGAAAGGTCTTACGGACAGATTCCGGAACATTTCCGTTTTTCATGGCTTGTCTGAAGGGGGCTCTAGTAAGACATCGGACCCTAGTGCAGAAGATCTGGGTTCGATTTTGATGTGGACATAGTTTTTTATTTAGAGTTTATTTTTTACATTAATGGTATATTTTTTTACAACAAGATGCCCAAATTTTTATTTGAGACTCGCCGAACGGCATTGCATTCACAGATAAAAAAGATGTGGGTTCAACTTTCATTTTGGAACAATTTTTCAAGCAAGGGAAGGGCATGATCTGAGCATGCAGGAAGACTGACCCATCTAAAACCTTTGTCGGCTGTGCTGAAGAGAAAGGTACAGAACCAAATTATTTTATTAATTTGCTGCGTGTTCTCCTGTCCTCTGTCCTCCGGGCCACACACACACACACAACACACACACACACACACACACACACACACACACACAAACACACACACACACACACACAGGACTGTCTCAGATGTTATTTTCGTTAAGGAGTGTGCACGTACAGCATGCGCGCCTCGTGCACGAGCCTACTATTGAAGCTGCCGTTATGCTTTTGGCCAGAGGGGGCAATCGCAAGCATAAAAATTCAAAACTCCGTAAAGTCCCTTTAAACTCATAAAATAGATAAAAAAAATTACGAATCTGGATGGTGTTTGTTTTTCCCACACAAAAAAGTTAAATCTATGAAAGAATAAATCAAGAGTACAAGAAAAAGGCTCAGAGTGGTTTTATTTTACTGTGACAAGAAGACTGCCTCATCTCTCCCCCACAGTGCACCAGTAAGCTCCCAGCAGGCCTGCAGGAGTTCTTTATGGCTTTAATAAATAGAGTTAATCGTGTGATAGGATGGAGGAAACCACACCTGTAGGCACAGCCGGAAGGACCTCACCTTTCTGGGCCTTTCAGGGTGTGTGTGATCCATGATGCTGCGTATAGATGGGTTTTTGCAGGAAACATCGTTTGCAAATAAACAGCAAGCTGACAGCGGGTCTCTTTCTGTTTCCTCCAGGGCTGAGCACAGAGGGAATCTACAGGGTCAGTGGGAACAAGGCAGAGATTGAGAGTGTGCAGCGACTATTCGAACAAGGTGGGTATTTTAACGCGCTCGTACCTGCGTGCTTATCCCTCTCCTGCTTGCTCACTGGATGCAATAAAGATAAATGTGCATCTGCTTCTATTTTTAAGCGTCGTAACTCCCCTGAATCGAGCGGGGAGGATTAATTTGCCCTGCATTCCTTTTAGGCTGCAGAGCTGCCCCCAGTAATCATCATCCTGCCCCGGCGCGCGTCGTCACACGTGTTCAGGAGCTCTCGGCATGTGTCTCCCAGCGAGCGTCTGTCTGGTGTGGGCAGTTAATTGCCTCCAGATTGGTTTGGCTAATGAAGCATGTTGTCATGATAGATAGCAGAGCAAGATAGCCTGAATCTGTGTGTGTGTGCGTGCGTGCACGTGTGTGTATTTCCATGCTTGGCTGAGGTTAAATTCAACCCAGGTAATCAGAGTTGAAAACCGGCACTGAATCATTCTGAGCCTCCAGCCGACGGGACGAGACAATTAAAGGTGCAACGTACAGTTCAGGTGTTGCAGAGCCGAGCAGCGCGGAAAGCGGCTCTTAATCAGCTCCCTGAAGGTTTAGAGAACTTGCTTCAGGAGAAAGTTGCTCCAGAAAGCACCTGAACTTAAACACTGTCATGGCAGGAGCTCCATTAGGAGTTTTAAACAAACCCTCAAACAGGAGCTGCTCTTCTGACTCCTTCAAGGCGATTTTTCAAAACATATTTGTCCGAAAACGGAGTGTTAATACCGAATCCTTTATTTCACTGCTGGTTGTGCTTGTTTACAAGATCTCACACAGTTCAGATCCATCAGAGAAGACTGAATTATGTCTGGTCGTAACCCAGAACCACTGTTTTTATTCAGTTATAATTACAGTTTCTGTTTCGATCAACACACGCTGTAATTATGTGAACACCCAATAAACTAAGCCACTTCACACGTGAATTAAAGATGATTTGGACTCTTGGTCTTTGTGGTACACAAGTAAGAAAAGACTTCTACAGTTTTACATTTTAAACAGAAATTCTGTCGTTTTTTGGACTTTCCCTGCTTTGTATTTGTTTCCAGACCAGAGATGATGCAGCGTTGTGTCGAGACATAACAAGCCCTTTTATATAACGGATCTTTGTCTTTTAATTAGCATTTTTCCCTTTTTGTCCCCAGATCACAGCCTGGACCTGGTGGAGAAAGACTTTACCATCAACACAGTAGCAGGAGCCATGAAGGCATTTTTCTCCGAGCTACCGGAGCCTCTGGTGCCCTACAGCATGCAGACAGACCTGGTGGAGGCCTTCAGTAAGTCCCAGGGCGCCACATGGATGTGGGGAGAAGTCCTCCCTAAATGCACCAAGTGTGTGTTGGATTTTTAGTCCAAATCAGTTTTTTGGGGCAGGTAGTTGTAACAAGCAAGCAAGACTTCCAGAATCCAAACCCGTTCATTGTGTAGAATTAGATTTGCTGCTCGGTTGTATAGCCGAGGGAGGAGAGGAGGACTGGATGGGGGAGGGAATATTGAAGGTTTTGTGCAGAAGCATGTGGAGATGATTGCACACGATGACAAAGGGATGCAGGAGCACCGAAGACTGGATGGGGAAAATGGTCTTATGGTTGATAAACGAGTGCACTTCTGCTTTCCCCACACACCTCCCTTCCCTCTGACCTGTAATCTGTCAGAATGAAGATTTAAAGCATAATTTAGTCTAGCATAGCACCAGAGAGATTTACCCGCAGACCGCATGGCTGCTGTCAATCACCGAAGCTCACACGCGTGTGTGTTTCCACGACTCCGGCGAGACCCTTCAGCCGTGACAAAGACCTGATAAACCTTCTGCAGTTTGTGCCACAACAGCAGGAAGAGCAGAAAAGAGGGAAACAGGAGGCACAACAGAGTCGCACTTTTGGCAGAAAATTACATTTAAAGTTTGGTGTTCTTGGAGAAGAGCTAGGGATTTGGTCACAGTCATGTTTTACTTCCAGTAATCTGCAGGAAGTGAAGTTTTGATGGTCGGTACCAGAGGAGCCGAGGCTCTACAAATTTATACAGCCTCAAATCTGGTTCTGATCCACACTGACCTCATTGTGGGAATTCAAAGTGGGATTTTTCTGCTTGTAAAGTGTGTGTGTGATGTGGAGGAGAACATCTGCTGTTCTCGCTGCAGCGCTGCCTCACACACACACACACACACACACACGCGCGCGCGCAGGGTGGACACAAATGGTGACGTCAGATTTTCTGACTCATTCCTCATTGTCGCCAGGCTTTTAACACACCCTGTGTGTGTTTTCAGTAATCTGCAGAATTGTGTGGTGTGTGTGCGTGCGTGTGTGTGTGGGTGTGATGATCACTCTGCTGTAGATTATTTGAAAGCTAAAACCATTTTTCTCCCTGATGCTTCCTTCAGATTGTTCTCACTCGTTTTAGTTCTACTCTCTCCATCCCTCCTCATTTTTTTTAATACTCCCACTCCCCAGACAGCTTTCCCCCTCCTATTCCTCTGACGTTTCCTTTCGGCTTCATCTCCTGCCTCCTCCTAACCTCTCGCCTCTCTTTACCTACGCTCAGAGATCAACGATAGGGACCACCGCTTCCAGGCGATGAAGGATGTCCTGCGACGTTTTCCCAGGGAGAATTACGAGCTCTTCAAATATGTCATCAGCCATTTGAACAAGTGAGTGATGGACTCGATCAGAGCTGACTGCACCGCTGGTCACCCTGTCAAATGACCTGCAGGTGATAACTGCAACGGACTTCTCGTTGAAGGGGTTTTGCTCCGGGTTAATCACGATCTAATAACATTCAATAAAATATACTTCTGTTAGGGTAAACTTTACAAATTGGGGCATGTGGCTGAAAAAAATCAAGGTGAAATAAAAAGGATAATAAATATTTGAATGAGCAAGAAAGTATTACATACAGATATTTGTGCTTTTATGCTAAATTTTCTTTTTAAATGCAATGATAAAAAATAGTCTAATAGATGAAGGATAATACTTTGAAATCTATTAGAATAAACCTTTGTATCAGGACAAGTTGTCCATTCATGGCAGCTTGTGACCATTTATGACCAACTTGTAAGGTAATAATATTATAGCGCGGACATTATGTTACATTTCAGTGCAACAGGTCAAGTTCTTGATTTATTGTAACCATTTTGACAGATTCACTGATAAATGGTTTTTAATCATTATTTCTGATAATAATCAGTCACTCTGAGTTAGTCTCCTACACCTATCTCCTGAATTAGCTTCTGATTGAAATTGGGCGGTGGAAATCTAGGATTTGAAAAGCCTGACAGATCTACGTTGCACTCATGGACTCACCCATCTTAGCTTGAGACGGGGAAGGCTCCAGGAAACGGCAAAGATCGTATCACTTTAGAAGCTAACCGTTAGCATTAGCAACTCCGCCACACAGCAGAACTCCTTCAGGCTTGTGTTATTTGTGGAGGTAAAACATCAACGTTGCAAATCAGTGGTAGAGTCACGTTGCTGTTATCCGATCCAGGCGAGATGTCTAAATATCAGGAAATAAGACTTCAAAACCTGTCATATGAAGCTCAGCTGTGATGTGGCTCACTTCTAGTTCCTAGAAATGGTGCACTGGTGTTCTTGAGACCATTTAGAGACCACTGGAAATGCATTGATTGAACGAGTGTTCAACACTTAAAAAAATACAAGCGAGGAGGAGAATTTCTGTTTTACGACAGTGAGTTAAAACGGACTCTAGGGGGGCTCAAAGCAAGCCAAAACTGCAAGATGTTCCATTATATGTTCTTGTTTCTAATTAAACGAACACCTTTCAGGTTGATGTCTAAGTCTTTATTTACACAATCAGTGTATTTTTTCTGACATTTACAATAAGATAATCTCAGGTAGAAAATATTTGGGTTATTAGGGTCAAGAATTCATTTAAAAAACTTAAACACGCCCCTTCAACAGACCAATAAACACACCCTGGCTGATTTATTAGGCTGGGACACATTTTGCCTCGAACGTTCTTATTTCTTAATTGGAAACGTTCCTCAGAGGTTCTGGTCCTCATTGATGTGACATCATCATACAGTTGCATCCATGATGTGATCTGAGCTTGGTCACATGGCACATTATCCTGCTGGAAGTAGCCAACAGAAGATGGGTCCATGTGGTCCCTAGAGGGATGGACATGCTCAGCAACAATCCTCTTGTAGACTCTGGGGTTTAAACCAGGCTCAGGTGGTACTGAGGGGTCAATAAATGACCCAACATTATAACATCAGGCACCACGCTTTTGTGTTGTTGACACCAGATCCTGGCTAAATCCCCGACTCGTCCATATGGCTTGATGCTCACGTCTAGATGCCTACGTGAACTGAGATGCTGTCATATTATTGGCTGAATTTTTGTCAATAATCAATTGAACAGGTGGACTTATTCAAAGCGACCAGGGGATTTTCATTTTTATTGTGTATTTTTTCCCCTTAAGTTAAGTGTTCAGTCTGTTTTTTTGTTTTTTTGGAAGCACTTGGCAACAGTTGCTGTGCTGCAAAAAGCAGGGTGTTTCTCCCCGCAGTGGTCACACCTCTCCCTGCCTCTGCTCAGAGCTGCATCCATGAGTAAGCTTTTTTTGCTTGTTTGTTTCTAACGGTGCCGTTATTGTGCAGCTCCTCCCAAAACTAAACTTGATGTTTGAGTTATTACAAAAAAACTCAGAAATCAGAAATGATTTTTGGAAAAATCTCGGTTTTGTGTTGCGGTTTACTGCTGTTTGGAGAAGCTGCATTAAAACCCCTATCCAGTAAAAATCAGGTCCCATTTACAAACCTTTTAGCCTTGATGGTTATTTCCTGTTTGCTTTCATCCGAGCTCTTCTGTCGGAGCAGTAAAACGATGAAATGGAGGCAGGAGAGCATGCAACACCTGCAGTCAGCATAAGACCTCAAAGAACAAAACATGCCGGAGATGGGGCTCTATGGAGAACTGCGTCCTCTGAAGAACACATGGAGCATTTTTTCCTTAAATATTCTGAATTAATCAGATGTTTGTGTGCTTTTGTTTACCAGAGTGAGCCAGAGCAGCAAGTTGAACCTGATGACCAGTGAGAACCTGTCTATCTGTTTCTGGCCAACCCTCATGAGACCAGACTTCACCACCATGGACGCTTTGACCGCCACCCGCACCTACCAAACAATCATCGAGAGCTTCATCCACCAGTGCGCGTTCTTCTTCTACAATCAGCCGCTGGCTGACCGCCTCGCCGGCTCCCCAACCTCCACGCTTTCCGGGGGAGGAGGAACCTCGGCCTACTCCTGCATGGCCGGAGGCTACTCGACCCCTCCGGCTCCGTCTCCGACTCCCTACGTCCTCCCCGCCACTCCTCCTGTCATCCCACATTACGGTCCTCCTCTCCACCACCATCAGCATCGGTCCCCTTCCCATTCCCCGCCTCCCACTCCCCAGTCTCCCATTCCAGCCCTGCTGCCGCCCTCTCTCCACCCCCACCACCCTCCGACTGAACAACACACGCTGTGAACCAGGGATCAAGAGAACGAGGACAAAAAAAGCAAAGTAAAAAACTGGACTATGTGACTTGTGGGTTCAGGATGAGACTTTTTGAAGGAATAGATAAAAGAGGAAGTGGAGATAGGAAGGGAATTTGGGAGAGATGCAGTATGTACAGGGAGAAAATTACATGTTTGGGAGAAAACATCTGAGCCTCTGCTGCTTTCATCAGAAAATAAATAAATAACAGAGAAGAGCTCAGGACAGGAATGTGGAATGAAGAGCTTCTGGACCAGATCAGTCTCCTTTAGCCCATCGTCTCTGTCTCACTCTACCCTCACGGCCTTACCCACACAGGGGGAGACACATAGCTGGTAGAAGGGACTCGGGGAGGGATTAAGAAGTGAAACAGGAGTATATGAACTCCCTCACGTTGGGATAATTTCACAAACAGTAGCCAGTGGATCACTTCTTTTTTTTCTCTTCCTTTTAGTTTCTGACCATGTTGGGAAGTTTGGTGGCCAGTGCACAGTTCTTAGGCCCCGCCCACCTGCTGGACCGACCCAGAGGCTGCGGCGGGGACAAAGTCCTCCACACATGTTTGTTTATTTCACCACTGGACAGTGTGGACTTGTGCAACAAACACGTGTTACTACTCACCCAACCGACAGGATGTTCTGTCCCGGGCGACTTGCAAATTCCTCTCCGGCAACCTCTTACATAGCCACACACACACACACACACACAATCAGTTTTAGTCGTGGCAGTAAGCCAAGCACAAAGATTGGGAAAAAAAATCTCACCAAACTGGATCTGCTGGGCAGCAAAGAGGAGCAAAGGATTATGGGTGCTGCGACTGTTCTGCATTCTGGGAAGGCTCCTTTTAGTCTCCTGAACTTTACCCTCATTCTTCAGGCTTTTCTAACAAAATTCAGCCTAAAATGTGATTATTTTTTGATTGGTCTGATTCTCCACATTCTTTCTGTTCACTTTAAAAGCATTTTGTATTTTTCTAAGATGTCCCCAAGTCCACCGGGATCCGTGTCTTTCTGTTTGACCCGACTTCCCGGTGTCTGACAGGCAGAGGGATTGGACCCTGTTTGGTTCACACTGTGGTGGCTTGGTCTGTTTAGAGTGAGACGGTGCTGCAGGTTTTCATATTAAGGACCTTGTTGAAAAAGCACTTTTCTGAGCACTTTGAAGACAAATTTTCAGTTGAAGCTGCCATAAAGTGACAGCCACTTTTGCTGTCAGGCTGCCCTCCCTTTCGCTCTCTCTGGGAGCGCAACACTGACATCTAGTGGAGGGAGGAGGTTTTACATCACAGCTGCATGGGCGTAGCACCCTTCTCCTGCTGAGGTGTTTTTTTAAAGCATCAGATTATTTTATTGTCAGGATTATTTTCTAATTATTTTGCTAAAGCAAGAGAAGTTTAATTGTAAGGGCCCAGATTTTTGACAGATGGGAGATGTTTTACCTTACGGGCTTCAGAATCTGTCCTGGTGTTAGTCTTTTTTCTTTCTTTTTTTTTTCTCGTAAAGGAGTCTTAACCTTTCACATCAGAATCCACATGGCTGTTCTACCACTTTGTCCCCAAGTCCCTTCTTGTCCAAGAGAGACCATTTTCATTCTGAGAGACAGCAGAGAAGAACAGATCGTCCATTCATCCATCCGGCTGCCTCCTGCATTACCGGAGGAGAGCATCACCAAAATTCCTCAGCCGAGCCTGCCGTTGCCGTAGAAACCAGCAGAGATGCGGCTGGTGAAGAGCTCTGGATCGAAGCGAGTTGGTGTGGTGCTGCACATGTTTGTGGCTGAAAGAGCTGAGCAGAGATCTCAGCTTTCTGCTCTCCAAATGTCCAGTTAAAAAACACAAGTTCTAACCAATCGCTGAGGGAGATTTCATCCATCAGAGCTGGTCATTTACCTTGTGTGTGTGTGTGTGTGTGTTTATTTTAGGCCAACAGGTTAGCAGACGCCAGTGTGATCCAAACAGATGTAAGAGGGAGGAATGCTGGTCTCCTCTTGGTCATTTCCCCTGCTGTTGGCTCATCCGGATTACACACACTGATCCTCAAAGAAAGTGTGGGAGAGACGGGGATGGGGGGGGGGGGGGGGGGGGGGGGCTGCATACGGGTGAATGGGATCATTATTTGGGAGAAGGAGGGAAGAAGGGGGTGACCACTGGTACTTGTGTGAGAATGCCAGCCAGCGGCATTAACCCCCCCCCCCCCCCCCCCCCCCCCAATCCGTTTTTTGTACATGGACGTTTTAATACTGAACCGACTGTGAGGCAGCCAAAGACTTGAGGGGGAGGTGGGGGGAAGCGAAGTGACAGTTGGATAAAAAAAAAGGTGACTAAAGAAATAAAAGGTGGCTGCATTACTACTTTCTTCAATGGTGACAGATGTCTGTTAAGTTAAGCTGAGAAACGAGCAGAACTTTATTCAGATGGTTGTTTATCGGTATGTTGTTTTGTTTTTGGGGGGGGGGGGGGGGGGGGGGGTCGACACTTTCCCTTTAGCCAAGAGTGGTGGTAGAAACATTTTATTTCTTTTTGTTTAATTTTATTAAGTAAAAGAAATGCAAAGCCTTTAAAAAAAACACTTTTTTGTGAATGATTGAGAGACCCGCCCAGTATAGTGCATGATTTCTTCCAAATCCAGGAAGAGGGCTCCAACTCTCACTATTTAAGAGAAGATGTTACAAAAACTGTTTAAAAAAAAAGAGAAATAATGGGGAAGGGGAGGGGTCTTGGTGGTGAAAGTGATTTTAAAATAATGAAGTACTGTAAAGTGAAAAGATAAACACAATCTTGTCTATTTGCTGAGTATGGTATTGTGTCTCAGTGGGAATGGTGTAAACAGCAAGGCCTTATGTGATCTGTATCATAGTTAATAAATCAAATCTTGTAAAAATCTGGTTTCTGGTCTTTTTTTCTTTAAGGAGCTGGAGAGTGGAACGGCTTTAATAAGGAAACCGAATCCTGCAGAGCATGTAAAACCTTTGGTGGAAACCCTTTCATTTAAATAGGATTTATTTAGTCGTTACCTTATCAAATATCTTTAGAGGTTGGATATCCAGTTCATTCCTATGAGAGGCGAATAAAAGGAAAGTTTAGTAATTTTTAAATGATTCTGTGTAAAAATAAGAAAACAACTCCCTTGTTTAATAGCCACCTGAACAGCCTTTGTTATGACTTTTACATTCTGCAGGATGGATGAGCGACCAACGTCTTGACTTGAAATTCTGATAAGGGTTGTGTTCAATTTTGGGAGATGCGCATGTTGGTAATTTTACAAAAGAACCAATCGTGCAGCTGCAGAAGATGCAAAAGAAAAATTACCTTTTTTGCCAGAAGTTCAGATTATTTAAATCATTTCAGCAGCTTGAACACTGCTACTTCACAAAACCTCACCAAATGTAAAGGGGTTGTCCCCGTTTAATAGAGCTCCGGACATCAGGTGACTCAGAGAGTAGACGCCATGTTGGCAGGCAACAAATGTAAACAAAATGAACGGGATTGGCTTGGATTTGACTTCGTCGGAGTTTACTTCACACTTTAAAACCGAAGAAATCGTTTTATATAGTCAGAAATTAAATAGACTAAACATCTCCGACCCTTACCGTGCCCCTGGGATACTTTTTAAAAACGCCAGAAGCTGTCGGAGCGGACTTCTTACCGGACCTGGCCGGGGAACCCCTTGGGATTCCCCCAGAGGAGCTGGCCCAAGTGGCTGGGGAGAGGGAAGTCTGGGCCTCTCGACTTAGGCTACTGCCCCCGCAACCCGACTCCGGATAAGCGGATGAAAATGGATGGATGGACAAATAATGTAGATTTACTTGTAAGTAGTTTAGAGTGCTGTGCTGTTTGAATGTATAAGCTGAACGCCAAGAGAAATCACTAGTTTGATTTTTTTCCGTGAATAAAATAAATATGTCAGGCAGGAGCGTCTCAGGATCTGTCTCGGTGAGACAGATAACAGCAATCCAAAGTACTTTTTATGTGTGATCTGACAATTGATCAACCATTGCTTAAAATTAAATACAGCTTACTTGTCTGACTAAGTCTGTCAGAGAGGCATACTGTGTAATACGGGTATGACAGTCTGACAAGGTATGGCGACTGGACAGTACCTGATATGAAGTGGTCGCTGCATAAGTGAAAACCTTTACTCTCGGGATCCCACAGCTTCATTTTAGCCCAGGGTTTGGCAACCTGTTCCCATCAAAGAGCCATTATTACCTGTTTCCCACAGTAAAGAAAACACTGGGAGCCACAGCAGCCACGGCGTTGTGGGTGGGGCCTACCCTCAGACAGCAGAGAGCTGCTTTAACCAATCACAACAGGTGACAGCAGCCAGTACCGGTCGCTCGTGTACGTCAAAGTTATCTTTCATAAGACGATAATTAATAAAATGATTTATATAAAGTGGATCCAGAAGTTGTAGCCCGTCTCTGCCTACAATATTTTGATATTTTTCATCCTGTTGGTGGTTTTACTGAGCAGGTGCCACTTTTGCCATACATTTCTTTTTAAAACATGTTTAGACTGTTCAGAATACAAATCCAGGCTCTGTCACGTTTGATTGTTGTAATTAAACTTTGTAGGTGGGGAAGGTCAGAAAAGGATCCGATCAATTTGTTTTTCCCTCATTTACAGCGACGGAGACACCGGCGCAGTGCGCCTGGCTCTGGTGTTAATCAAGTTAAATTATATCTCTTTGCAACAATTTTCACAAGAAAACAGAACAGTTAAAAGCAGGGCATGTGTTGACCGGACAGTTCCCGCATTTGACCGTTTATTTTGACGGAGAAAGAATAAAAAGAATTACCCCGACGCATGCAGACGAACTGATATTTTATTCGTTTCGCACATCGCAGATGTAGCTAAATCACTCAAGAAAAGATTCTCATCTCAACATCTGAGCTGGACACTGCTCAGCGCAGCTCGCTGTCGTACGCGTGCGTACGGTGCACAGCGAACTGAAGATGTGGAGAGGGGCTTGGAGCTAGGGCTGGGCGATATGGCAAAAATAGAATATCACGATTTTTCCAATATTTTATCACGATTTCGATTTTATCACGATTTTTTATCCATGAATAGCATAACTTCAATTGCGTATTAAAGAAGAGAAACATTGAATAAATAAACATTTATTCATATTAGGGATAATCAACACAGTGCTAACACACTTATATTTTAAACTCACACCAGAGATGATAAAAGCCCTGAGAGAAACAATTACAAAAATCAGTTTTTCTCGTTTTTCAAGTAACTTAACATAAATTAAAATCGTAAACATATTTAAAGTGCAAACATGTCAATTTCAAACGTATTGTGCAAACATTAACTTGTTCAAAATACTATGGAGCTCCCAGTTGCTCATGTAGTGGATAGTTAAGCTCAAATACGGCTCTGATGTGCGGCTGGACCAGAGATTGCTTGTGGTAGCAAAAACCTGCACATTCTGAATATTTTCTGCAACTCTCACTTTGCATTCAGCGTACAATGCAGTGTGGAATGGCGCTGTTCGAAAAATACTTGCGGCTGGAAAACTCGTAGCGCGGATCCAATGTTTTTATCATGTTCTTAAATCCCACTCCTTCTACTGTTTGCACGGGACACAAATCTTTAACCAAGTGGTACGTCACTGCATCTGTCACGCTGTTCCATCGTCTGCTGTCTCTGTCGTAAGGAGTGAGTTTTGTGAGGGTTTCTGTTAGCGTTTGCTGCCTGGAAGAAGCACTAGCCGCTGTAGCTGCAGGCTTTTTAGCTTTAGCTGCCAGCTGGCTCTCATTGTATTGTTTGGGATGCCTTCTTTTCAAGTGATTAAACAAGTTTGTGGTGTTGCCATCACTTGCCTTGACGCTCTCCTTGTAAATGACGTTTCGCTGCTCTTTGTCGTCTGGTGAAAAACTGAACCAGTTCCATATAATGGACGAGGCGTTCCTCTTCGGAACGAAAACCTCGCTATCGCCTTCAGCCATGGCCGAAGCCATGTTTGTTCACACACAGGTGAAAACAAGCGGGTCACTAATATATTACTATGACTCACTCTGATTGGTTAAGGGTCAAACAAAGGCGTGTCATTCGCCTGGGGTAAGTTCCCTTTTCATTCAGAGGCAGAATTTCAACAGCAGAGCTGTGAATCGTGATAAAAAGGTCTCTCAAAAAATGACAGACCGTCAGATGTGTAGATCGTAAAATGGTCTAAAATCGTCATATCGCCCAGCCCTACTTGGAGCGTGTCGCAGAACTAGAGCGCATGCAGGAAGATTCCTCCGACTGAAGTGAGCGTTTTCCAAACCCTGTCTCTCAGAGAGACTTGTCACTTAGAAAATGTTCCCTGATTATGAAACTTTGGCTGAATAGTGCTTGTTCCTGTCTCCGATGTGGCAACACATCCAGGAGCCATCTGAGGAGAATCCAAGAATCTCATATCCTCATCAGCTCAGGAAGTGCCTATGATTACGCACAAGCGTGACCCAACCCGGTCTCACAGTAAGACCGGGTTGGACCTGTTCAGGTTTACGCAGACAATCTTTACATAGAATTGACTTACAGATATAAAGTTAATGCAGTAAAATATAACGCACTTTATTTAAACATCCATTCATTATTTTACAAGCACAGAGAGCCGCATCAGATGGATGGAAGAGCCGCGGGTTGCCGACCCCTGTTTTAGCCCGATCACTAGTGCGTTTTATTACAATAATCCAACGTTTGCGGCGCTCCAGATCTTGGGGAATCCTGTATGGCTCATTCCTTATGTCGTCTGCATCTGTTCTTGCTCAAATGTTTTAGACTAAGATTTTATATGGACAGCAATGAATTTCAATTTAGTCAAATAACTGTTTGAAGGTTGTTAATTAAGGTTTTTTATGCGTCGCGGTCGATGACGCAATGCTCCCTGTCCCAAATGGGCACACTATGCACTCGATTCCCTACTGTGCACCTCCTCTAAGTGCACTTCAAAAAAGGGCACAGTGCTAGTATTGGGATAGAACCATGGAGAGAAGGTCATAGCGCCACAAATGTTACCGAAATCTCATTTATTAGGACTGTGGTACAGAAAAATGTTTCTGCGATTCGTGGACTATAAAGTTTAGCTTCACACACGAGCAGCATACTGCAGAAGGACACTGAATCCACAGGGAAGTGAGGTCACAGCAACCCACAGGACCGACCCGGGTCCTCAGAGGGGCTCCATCTGTGCCATTTCAGGATGATATAAGGACCCTGGTTCCTGAGAGGGCGGTGTGAAGGCCTCACTGCCATTTCATGGTGCCCTCAGCTGACCTTTTCATAGAGTCAAACCAAAGGAAATCCATGTCCGTGACCTTTGTGGCTCGTCTCTCTTCTTTCTGGCAATGGAAGAAAAAATAAAAGTGGCTGATTGGGGATGAAAAGGGCATGGCTCTGTGCACACAGGAGCGCGACCCTTGAACTGTAACCTTTGAGAAGCATCATGGGGGATCGAACCTCTACGGGCATGTGTGGATGTTAAAGCACTCAATGATGCCAGAATGACTCACATCTGCATAGATTTAAAGCAGCAAATCCAAGTCACTTAAGCCTAATTGAGTGCCCTTCTTCCCCTTGTACATGCACCGCGTCGCCACTAGGAGGCAGGCTTTCCTCACGTAGGCCTCACACGGGCTGAGCCTCCCCGGGCTCGCTTTTTAATTGATCGTGTCAAGTCCTGGATGTCAGCGGTGAGATGACGCCTTAATCCCGGGCTCACGGTGAGCTAATGCATCAGAAGACTCCTCTTACTGAAGTTGAGCTCCTCTTCCCCTCTCACAGTTTGAAGTTGGAGGAGGAAAAAGGTTGGACTAAACTCCAGAGATCATGTGGGGCTGAGCTCAGGGAAGGGAAGCCACGGAATAAAGACAAAAGAATTTAATTTCTAGCCATTGTTGCTCTGAATTAGAGGCGTGATGTAGTGCGGAGGTGGGTTTAGAGTTGTGAGAAACAGCAAAGACCAGGAGGAGGAGGGGGACATATATGGAGAAGAGGAGACAGGTCTTATGATGAGTCGAGGCACGTATCTCCGCTCAGCCGTGTCTTTCTGCGCTCCGAGCGCGCGCAGCTGCGGCGGCGGGGATTGAATTCAGATGCGACCTGTCTCACTGCTCCACTCCTCTCCTCCCTGCCCGCTACAGGTGGAAACGCTCCTATCGATACCGACTGTCCGAACCTGACTCTGGCCTGATCCGTCTCATTGACGGCTTCAGGTGCTCCTGCCCTCCCCCCTCCTCCCCCACCTCCCACAGGAGCCGGATTGATTAATGTCTGGGTCACGGTGGTATTTCCATATTGATACCTCGATTGATGACGGCGCGTCAACACGGAGCCTTATTGACCAGCTGGAAAGTGATGCGCCCTGAGCTGTTTGGATGGGTTCTGTCATAATAGCAGCAAGGAGCGTTAGATAGAGGTGCTGCAGGGCATACATTCATCTAAAAACACACCGAATATTAATAATAACTCCTTGGAGGCTGTCTCCCTTGCAAATATTTCTATTTATGCAATTAGTTTTAAACTAGGGGGCCACAGCAGCTCTACATGCGAGTTTAAGGTGGTGGAGGTGTGAAGATTCACGACCATCAGAGGTCCGGGCCACTTCACTTAGCTGCCTCCTCTGCAGACACTCATGTTGCATTTTAATTACATTTATGTATAATTCACATATAAATCACTTGCTAAACTCACTCAAACTATTTCAATTTTGACTTCTGATTGTGGCAAAATAAAAAGTTGTCTCTAAAAACAGTTTTAACCCAGGCAGTGGCCGCACCCACACTACTGCTTGTAAGAAATTAATTCTTGTTTTGAGTTACTTGGCAGACTGGATGATTGCACATTCCCACAGAAATAAGAAAAAACACACTATATGTTGTGCATACGCAACAGTTTGGAAACATGTTTTTTCTTCTTTGTGCTAAGTTCAAATACTCAATGGAAAGAGACCCAAACAGACTCATTACTGATAGAATAGGGACAAACTAGGTCATTTTTTGTAGAGTTCAAAACGAAAGCAAAAATAATTTAATCAATGCAAAATCACATCAGAAATGACACTGTTAGAGGTACAGTATGCCAGCAGCAACAACAGAACCAGAGTAATTATGCTGTATGTGCACGTAGCTTTAGCACATGGCCTCCTGGTTTAAATAAAAGTTAATATTTAGAAGTATGTGAAGAAAAACAGCCTACGATGGGTTATTAATAACATTCTGTTTACTAAAGGGTCCAAATAGGGAGCCTAAGTCACGCCCATCTACTTCCGCATCATGGGTCCCCGGAAGAACGAAAAATGAATACAAATCAATGGGGCTAAAAATGTTATTTTCTAATTCCACTTGTTTTGTGCCATGGACTTCACATATGATGGCCGTGAATTTTAAAGACGCGTTTTGATACCAAGAACGTGCTTATTTTCGAATTGCGGAAACAACATTTTAGGTTTTGTGTGAAAATAAGTCCAGAACGACAAATGCACTTCACGAAAGTGACGTCATCGAACCAGACACGGAGGAAACTGAGGGAAAATGACAAGTTCAGCAAGCTTCCCACATGAAGAAAGAACCACCATAAATCTGGCCATGTGGTAAGTAGCAGCTACGTTAGTGGAGAGGAGATTATGTGCTGACACCACATTTGTGACGTGCCGATGTCTGATTTGTAGTCGTGCTAATTACGAACTTTTACAAGCTGATAAATCTCAAAGTACGTGAAGAAACACCCGTCATTACTTTTCATTTAAATTATAGTGCAACATATATGATCCAGGGCGTAAGGCAAAGCGGGTTAGAAAATAGCGTTTTAAGCCCCGTTGACTTGCATTCATTTATTTTTTTGTTCTTCCGGGGACCCATGAGCCGACCGGAAAGGGAGGAGACTTAGGCTCTCTATGAGGGCAACTGGACTTCTTTCGTTTTTTGACTTTTCACTTCTCATCCAAGGAGCATTTTTAATTCTGACCGGAGTATTGGAGAGTTGAGCTTATAAACTTTAGCAGTCTGTTGTTGCTTATCGAGCTAAACTGTGAATACTCCTCCTCCCTTCTCCTCGAGGAGTCATTGATGTTGTTATGTTCTATTGTGTTAGAATGGCTGTACTGATTATGTCGGAGGGTCAAATTCTAATTCAAAGCTTTATTTAAAAAGTGCCTTCCGCGACCCTGTCAGGGAGCCCAAGGTGCTGTACACAGTACATAAGAAATGTAAATCACAATGAATAAGTAGATAATAAAAGCAATTAAAAAGGCGCAAAGAGGGTAAAACATTAAAATAGAAACAAATGGGTGAAACAAGGGATAAAGTGACCAATAAAAACAGGGAAATAAAATCAACATAAAAGAGGGCCGACCTCAAACATGTTCAGGGAACGCCAAGCGGAAAAGTGGGTTTTCAGGCGACTTAAAAACCAGCAGCGATGGGGACAGCCTAACTGAGGGTGGTGTGGCGTATTTCCACATACTAGAATCAACACTGTTTGCTATCAGTTGTTAGATTCTGAGAATGACCGAGCACATTAGCATATGAGCCCATATCATGTACAAATATCCAAGATACTTATATAATCGATAGAAGTTCATACATCAACCTACTTGGTCTATTTGTAATCCAAAGATTAACGTTTAATTTAAGATAATTAAATTTTAATAGCAAAAGTTTATTTTTGAATCAGAAGTTAGGAATCTTTGCTTTTTCAATAACCAGAAATATTTACCATTCTGTGTTTAATTTCAGCAAGAGAGTCAAGTTTTAAAGTTAAGAATTTATTACTAACAAATTTAAACTTGACAAATTGGAACGACAATTCAGAAATGACAATTAAAAATGACAATTCATGGATGACGATTTACCAGCTTTGATATTAAAACTTGTTTTAAAGGCAAACCTGTGATTGAATGAAAGCTAAATTGAAAATGAGAGCTTGGATGCATGAATGGATTCTCAGAAGGTTTCTGTCAGAGAGGAACTCGTTCTGGGTGAAATGATGATTTTGCAGCTAACTCGGTTGTCATTCAGAGAAACAGCATCAAACACAATCTGTGTGCAACCTCACCCTGCAAGACGACCCTCTGTGTGGATCTGGAGATCAAGGAGGATGTTGTCAACCTCAGGGTACTCTGTCTGGTAGATAAGACGCGAGTGAAACCGATCCTCTGGTCCAGAGATGTCGCAGGGTACACAGTGTCGAGCGTTTGGCTTAACTCTGAAGGAGTTTTGCGTCTTACTTAACTCAAAATCAATAACTCTGAAGGAGTTTTGCATCTTACTTAACTCAAAATCAATAACTCTGAAGGAGTTTTGCGTCAGCTGGCTATCGTGCATTTATTTAAAGCTATTCTATCAGCGTGACAGAACAGCAGGTGGAGATTCGGGCGGCCGTTCCCTCGTCTCCTGTGACGGTGGTTGGTTCACGAACTGAACTTTTGCTGCTGGAAATTTAGTTTTAACAAACCCCTCAGAACACGCCCTCTCAGAGCAAGAAAACTTTGGTCATAAGTCAAAGACGCAGTTTACTTTTACCTTCTACCCTCTGTGCGAGGCTGGTTACGTGCAAATGACCTTCTGGTTTGCTGAACACACATAACCGATTATCAACCATAATCACAATTATACCCAAAGCATAATAATTCATTTCAGTAATTTACAATACATTTATACTGAACCAAGTGATTATTTATGATTATAATAACAGTAATAAAGTCAAAGAGTTTATTAAAATTATTTAAATTATTATTGTGAAACTTGAAGTGTCCTTCTGGGACGGAACAGCAGCAGATAAGGATGATATTCAGCAGACGTCATGGCTCCTCGCTTGTTTAATCTGTGGGGCAAAGTTACAGTCGACTCAGCTGGGAAAATGTGACCTTTGTCACAAATTAAAGGACCTTCGTGACGCTACAGTGGCAACTGGTTCCAGAGTGGCGGAGCTAGGACTGAGAAAGCCCGGTCCCCACGAGTCTGACACCTAGAACGAGGGACAGCGAGCAGACCTTGGTCAGAGGAGCGCAGAGTGCGTGATGAAGAAAGTCTGTTCAGGTGTTGTGAACAGAACTTGAGGACCCGTGAGGACACAAAGACACAGTAAGGCACTTTAAAATTGTTTATTAGCAAAAAGCTAAGACGTGGCGTTACCCGTAGAGGGCGAGGCTGGAGACGGAGTCTGTGAACAGGCGTGGGTCAGAACCAGGAAGATCTGTAAGAGG
The DNA here is from genome assembly GCF_043380555.1 of Nothobranchius furzeri. NCBI lineage: Eukaryota > Metazoa > Chordata > Actinopteri > Cyprinodontiformes > Nothobranchiidae > Nothobranchius > Nothobranchius furzeri. Next base: position 41,195,428 of record NC_091753.1, on the reverse strand, counting down.
TCCGTTGAGCAGGCGAGAAGCAGAGTCTGGAACAGGCGAGGGTCGTGGAGGCAGGTAGAGTTCTTGGCGAGGGTCAGGCGTGAAAACCAGGTTGGAAGGCTAATCAGGCAGAATGAAAAATGCTGGAAGATTTACTAGCAGGAGCATTTAATAATCTGGCAGAGTGCTGCATGGTGGTTGACTGAGGAATATATAGCTGATGAAGCAGGTGTGTTGCATGAGCTTGATGTGGGGACCAGGTGTGATGATGAAGGCTGATGAGGTGGTAGCATGGAGGTCAGAACCTGGCAGGATCATGACATCAGGAGTGTGGCTAGATAGGGGGGCACCACCCTGGAAGAAATTGAAAACAAAGACCAGGAGTTTAAAGCGAGAATGATAACAGACCGGAAGCTCGTGCAGGGAGGCCAGAACCAAACTGATGTGGTCCCATTTCCTGGTCCCAGTCAGAAACCTTGCAGCGCTGTTCTGCACAACCTGTAGGCGATGCAGTGATGATGGACACAGCCCTGCATATAGAGAGCTGCAATGATCAAGCCTAGAAATTACAAAAGCATGGAGTACCTTCTCCAGGTGGGCTCTGGACAGCAGGGGCTTGATTTTTAAAGGTGTCTCAGATGAAAAAACAGGACCGGATCACAGAGATGATCGGTGTGACCTAGACTGAAGCAGTTTTGGAATTAGGTTTAGAGCTGCATTGTTGGTGCTGGAAATGTGAAACCCGAGGCCTCCTCCTCTGTTTAAAATCTCATTAAATGGTGGTAGTATGGTATTAATCCATCTTCTAACCAGTTTGATCTTCATGTCCAAGTCAGAATTTTAAAATGTGTCAATAAGTAAATAAATCAGCTGACTATAAAGTGAATCTGTTTTTTAGAAACAATTAAAGAGATAGAAACATTGACACAGCCACTCTTAATTCATCTATTTTCCCCATCAAATAGGTAAAAATGAGACTGACTTAATCTTAATTTTCATTGTCATCATGACCTTTATTAACCACTGAATAAAGGTCCTTAGACCTTTCTAGGTTCTTAAGCATTTAGCTCGTAAGGAGCAATTAAGTTTACAGTAAATAGAAAAATATAAGAAAACATGACCACACATATTTAAAACACACAAAGCTGAAGTATTTTAAAGATATTTTGTGTACAGAAACCCTCATCAATTAATAACGTCAACTGGCTGAAAAAGATTTGTGACGATATGTGTGACAGTTTTTCACCTTAAATAAAATATTGTTATGGAGGGCCGCTGTGAGAAACCACAATCGGACTTTTTTGTAGATATTCTGAAGTAAGAAGAACTTTGCTTTTAACACTAAATAGAGTTTAAAAGTTGGGATCTTAGACAACTTCACATATTAGTGGAAATTTGTGCGAATCAACAGATTTTTCTGCAACAAAAGCTGGACAAATGAGTTTGTGACAATCAGAGCTACATATAAACTAAGTTTTGTCTGCATACATTTAAATAAAACGTGCTTCAGGTTTGTGAAAAAGTTCAATGAATTTTCTTGCAAATTTACGTGAAGCACTTGTGATGCTAAAGTCATCGTATGAACCTCTTCCTGCATTGTGATCTGTGCTTTTAGGATACTCCCAGCTTGTTTTTTTTCCTCAGCAGGTCGAGGGCTCGCTCTGACAAATCCACAGAGAGACCCGAGAGCTGAACCCAATTTTGCAGACACCTTAAATTAAAAGAAACGGGTTCGGTGCTGTGACTCTTTGGTTTTTTTTTTTCCACCTGCTGTGGAAATTATTTTGAAGGCAGAGGGCACTGAGCAGCGATGACAGTCAGAGAGGAAATATGAAGCGCAGAGCAGAAACGGTGGCCCTTTCCAGTTGTAGGGTCAGTGGTTTAAATGAGTGCTCAGCCTTCAGGTCTCTGTGACAAGTATCCAGAGCATCACCGTCTACTTGCTGATTACATCTCCTGGAGTGGAAAAAATGCAAATAATAAATGTATGAGCAACGTGCTTGTTTTTTTTTTCTTTGCTTGATTAATTATGCTGTTTAATTCTAGATCCACCACGCTGCTCCACCGTGTAATTTCCCAGTGGTTTTGGCTGTTTCTTCTCTCATATGCGTGCTCTCCTGTTTTTTTTTCCCTTCCTTGCAAAATGAATCGTGGATCCAATCGTCTGCACCCGGGGGAGAACGGCGCGCCGGCGAATGGGCTGACCAATCATGAGCATCAGAGGCAGAAAACACAAACACAGGGAGCCTTTTGTTGTGAGCGGAGCTCGTCAAGTTAGAGGATGACAAACACAAAGATTGAACGCAAGAAGACCAGACAACCAACTTTTTCTTGTGCGTGTTGATCTGTTTAGATTATTTTTTTGGTTATTTTCTCTCAATCCGTCTGGTTGGTGTGTGTTTTCCAGAGTGGGTGGTGGTGTTCCGGTGTCATTCATGATGTAAACCGGGACCCTGACTGCCCCTCTTTTCCCAGCCCGGCCAGCCCCTCTCTCAGCCTCTTGACAGTTCCAGGTTACAGCTCTCTTTTTGCGCTCCCCCTTGGTCCTCCCCTTCTCATCCCTCCAGCCTTCCTCTCCAAGTCTCCCAGGGGCCCCACTGAGAATGCTGCTCAGATCCAGGCCTCTGAGCCCCAAAGCCGGTCCTAATCCTCTTCATCGATCGTTCTGAGATTTTCCCTCTCCAGCACAGCAGGCCCGGCTCTCCGACACTCTCGCTCCTCCATCCTGAACCGACAGCACCTCTCAGTCAGAGAAACATCGAACATTACCCACCCCAGCAGATGGGTCTGTGATGGGACCTGAGATGGTCCATCTTCTTGTTTTTTTAAGCACATTTAAAAAACAATCTCCTTGTTAAACAAGCAGAAAGTTTTCTGTAAATTTAAAGATCATGAAGAAGTTTTTTAGGGTCTGACCGAGTAGGAGGGGCATGGAATTGTTGACCAAGAATCAACTTTTCTCACTGGGGTTAAAGTGCTCAAGAAAATAAGCTAAAACTCACTTCACTTCCTCCCAAACAGTATTTTTTTCATCAGAAAACTAAACTTTTATTTATTACAGCTTCTTCTGTTCAAGCATTTTCTTTACTTTGGGAATGTTCACTCTGAATTCCTCATATGGGCATAAATTGTGCTATTTAGTTATGCAGCATGACTTCTAAAGTTAGACCATCTTCATGTTGTCTGAGACAGACTCATCAGCTGGTAAACTGGAAAAATGTCAGAATTTGAAATGTAAAAAACTATTTTCTCAATCTTCACTGTTTTAGTTAAGACCACATCTCACTGAGTTGGGACAGTTGGTGACTAGTTGCCTCACTAGTCTACCCAGACTAAACAGACAGATCCATGTTGGGTTTCAGACACCTGTGACGACTCTGTGACTCTACGGAGAAAATTTGTTGCAAAGTTTCATCAAATGTGTTCAAAAATCCTTCAGAATAAGAGTGAGGCCCTACAGTTAACACAGGGAAACAAAAAAACCTTGATAGCATAAAACCGTTGCCCTGTTTTATGTTTTAAGACATTCTGAAAACTTACACCGAGATGCTGATTTTCAATGTTGGCGAGCACAAAAATGGCTTCAGCGTTTAGCTTTACAGACAACAAGTTAAAATTTGATGTGGTTTTGAAGTCATTCACCCTCTGACTGCTAACTGATCAAACACTGTTTTGAAATTGTGCATCTTGTGTCTAGGATTGAACCAAAAATGACAATAAAGGTAATAATGTTTGGTGGACAGAACCTTAGGACACAGGTAAAAGTATCAGGAGGCAGGGAATTCCTGCTTAGGATGACCCAAAAACAGTGGCGGTTTTACCATTAGGCATAGGTCGGCGGCCGCCTGGGCCCCCTTTGTGTTGGGGGCCCCTAGCCCTGACCACCGGCACCCCTCTGTTAATGCCACAAAATTCAACCTGTCGCCGCCGAAGGGATTGGACATGCGCACTTCTCATTACCATAATTCCTGAACCTTTCAAGATATCATTAAAATTCCAAAAGTGCTGAAAAGATTCAAACTGGGGCCTTTTGTGCTTATACAATACATTACGGCAGCCACCGGCATTCCCTGTCTTGAGCGCAACAAATCATAACACAGATTCAGAGACGTGCTGAGTTTGTCATCCAAAATGCTCCGTTTTATAACTTTTGAATGGTTGATCAGATTCTAAAAATCCCAACGGTTCCTAAAAGTACATAAAAGCAGCTTTCCAACAATCCGTAGCATGAAGCAATCAGAGTTATGGAAAATATCACTACGAGGGGAAATCCTGTACAGCCTGATTGAAACGGAGCACAGCGGAGCGCAACGCCATGGTGAAAGCGGATAACGGAACGGGGAAGCTAATTAGCATAAAAAGCCGGCATGAAATTATGGAAATGCCTCAAAGAAAATCAACACGATCTGTTAGGTGTCCCAGAAGGCTTATATCTGAAGACAGTGACCACGAAGAAGGACAGATGTCCAGTGAACCAGGATATGAACGTTTGTTCAGTCTTCTTTTTTTATTTTATTTGAACAACCCTCAACTATTTGCTAATTGTAAGATTCAGCTTCATTCCAGCATTATTTATTTTTTTACAATAAATAATTATTTTTGCTAAAACACAAGTTTTTGGTATAGCAGTGCACGGTGTGCATGAGAAGCACCCCATATCAGTGAGAGGTGCACTCTGCCTGCAGCTGGAGAGAAACTGCTTCAAAGTCTACCACATCAAATAAAAACGTCTGAAAGTTTACAAAAATAAATGGTCTTAAAAACAGCTAAAAAAGATGCCAAGGTTCAAACTTTTTTAAGAATAGATGCATTACAGTTTAAAGTTTAAATTGTTTGCCCAGTAATTTTGAAGTTCCTGTTCAGTAAGAAATGTAAAAATTCAAATCCGTTTTTTGCTTTTTTCACTTTTAAGCTGATTTTTTAAAGGCTTTAATAGCAATAAATTCTAAATACAAACCATACACTGAAAGCTCAGGTTGTTCTGAAAAAAGGAGAGAGTTACACACACTTAGCGCTTTTTATTACAATTTTACAGCCATAAGATTAAAAAAATACCAGGCGGCCCTGTTATAATTATGGTCATAAGAGGGTTATTAAGACGGCGATGCACAAACTGGAAGTGATTGGTAGTCATTCCACTCCAATCCAGTTGGTGGCGGTAATGCACCAAACTGTTGTTTGCCAAGTCCCATAAGACCACAAATAATAATAAGAAGAGAGGCGGGAGCATTCGTAACAAACTCAAAGCGATAGTCAAAACATGAAGCATGACATGGAGTTATCCTAGTGGCTCCAATAAGTGAAAGAAGCAGCATGCTTCATAAAAGCTTTTATTTTCACTTCTGAAAGTGACGTCGTTTTTTGATGTAAACATCAAAAGGAAGCAGGAAGGAAAGACAATGGAAAATGTTTAAAGGGAGGAAAACATAGACCAAAATGGAAAATAGAAAAAATAAAGGCAAAAGCACAGGAGCACTGACAGGAAAATGAAAGCAGAGCAAATATTGAAAGCACTCAAAGGGAGGGAAATACAGGAAAAAAGAAGAGGACTAAGAAAAAGGGAAAATAACTCGTGTCAGAAGAGGGGAGAGTTTCACAAATCCAGTTAAAGGTAAGATTGTCGAAATTTTAGTGTAAGGGGCCCCATGTCTGTGTTCGCCTTGGGCCCCCAAATTGCTAAATCTGCCACTGCTCAAAAAACAAAGCAAAAACAGAGTTTGATGTACGGGTTTGCTTCATTCCTTGAGTGATTAGAGATGTAACACAGTTGAGGGAAACAATGAGTGAAAAGAACAGATAACTCACACCAAACTGAAAATTTACTGATTCCAGGAACTGTAACTCCACAGAAACCCACAACGTGACCATAACAACATTATTTCTCAACATGAGATGATCTTAGATTCAAACTCCAGGAAAGGCAGCAGGTGAGGAAGGAACCTTTGATTATTTATGAGTTTGCACAAAAGCCTGTGTTGATATTAGACTTGCATCTGCACACAGAGGTTTAAAGCAAATCATGCAGGAGAAATTTTAGTTTGTAACTATGGAGGTATTTGCTTTTTGTTGGAAATCGCAAAATAATTTTAAAGTTAAGTGGTTAAAATGGTCACATGTAGGACGACCCCCTATTTCACACTGGAAGCATCAGCCACGCAGAACGGCAGCGGAACGTCACAGCTTCAAATAAAATCCAGACTACAGGGATGATTCCAACCAGCCACGATGGCTCAATGCGTCACACTGCTAAAGATGGGGTCTGGTCCTACTTTTGCCACGAGCTGCTTCTGGGACACATCAAATTCCACAGTTAACCTGGCTAGACAGGAAATCACATTCTGTTTCTGCATAAAGCCTCTGGTATTTTAAAAATAAAAGACTAGTGCAGTGATGCAATTCTATATCTATGTAGATTATGCCAAAACATGTGACCTAACGGTTTATTTAATCCCAGGATCGTTTGAGAGGTCCAACAATGTGTTTTTATGGCTTGAATCCTGGCAGTGGATAGGAACAACATCATACATGCCATTAAACATTGGTTTAATGGCAGATGTCATGAACAAACCGTGAACTCTGAAGTCTCGAGGGATTTTGTGATCTCGCAAATCCAACGAGGAGCACGGCAGAGAAGCCGCGCTGAGGCTGAGATTCTCCCGTGTATACGGGCACGCGGCGAAACATGCTAGTAAACCGTTCTGCTGCCGTTCCATGCCGACAACGCCTACAGTGTGAAGGTCCTCCTCCAGCCTTCAATTGATGAAATGTATGCTTTAAAGGTGTATGATGTAACCATGAAGTAAAAATGACATCCTGTCGTCAAATGTAGGTACTGTAGCCAATTTTCTAAACACACCAGAGACTTTGTCACTAGCGTTCTGTGAGTTTTATGCTGTTGCCATGGCTCAGTTGATAGATAAATTCATTCCCCTGTAATATCGTGTTATTCGTAGCTTTAATTAAACAATTACTTCTTATATGAAACATATTACATAACTCCAAAGTCTTTTTCTTCCAACATGGTGCTTAGTTGGTGTAGATGTGAATGTGTGTTTATGGATGAATGCCTGATTGTGTTGTGAAGCACCTTGGGGGGTTGTAGAACCCTAAGAAGGCGCTACAGGCTATTTGCCATTTTACCATGTAGATGTGGAGAACCCTAAAACCATGATATGAAATATTACAAGTTTCCATTAACTCATTTCTAAAAAGTTTCTATTTAAAAGCAAATCAATGGTTTAACATCCATTCCCACTGCAACATGGTTAAAATGAAAAACCTGATCTAAATAATCGTCAGCATCAAACATCGGTGGAGTCACAGCGGCTCAGCGAGGAGACAGAAGGGCAGAATCACAGAAAAGTCGTTTGGAAATCGTTGAACTGAATGTGAACCGACCAGGTTATGTTTAAAACATTCTTTAACAGACGGAAACAGAAATGCAGTGAAAGATCTGTAAGATTGAGCTCCTGACATTCAGAACATGCATGGTGCTGATGAAAATGAAGCGATGGAACGTGATAAATGCAATGCAGCCCTGCTGCAAGATGAGAAAGGATCATTACTTCAGTCCCCATGGGAGCGCTACCAACCAACAGTGTATCCTGCACAACATACTTGTTAATAATTTATTTACATGGCGAGCTTTCCCTGGACTCTGCTGTGTCTTTTACTGCGAGTGTGGAGGTTTTCAAGAAGTATTTGAAGAAGAGCGGCGAAGCCACGTATCCAGTGAAACAGCAGATAATTAAAGCTCATGCTTTATTAACAGCTTTCCTGTGTGGTTGCTGTCTTAAATTCATCCCAGTCATAAACAGGGGAGAGGAACACTTGTCAAAGTGCACTTATATAATACATCTGCCCATCTGTAATTCATTTATTGTGTCATTCTGGTCCTTTGGTGAAAGATAAACCTGACTGGATTTTGATTTAGCGCAGCAACACAACATAATTTAGATTATTTTTCAATATGAATTTAGATTTTGATAATGAGAATAAATTACCTGCAGCCCTTCTGCCCGTTTCCTTCATGCAAACTCTACAAACTCTAAAAATATATATATATTTTGCAGCTTTTCCATTTTCTCATTCACTACCCTCCAGACTTCAGTGTGTCGCTCTTTCTTTCCCTGCCTTTCCTTCTCTGCCCTTTCCTCCTGCCTCTTTCCCTCCTTTACTCTTCCTTCCCATTTTCTTGCCCTCCTCTTGTCTGCTCCCTCCCTCCTCTCGTCTCTCTGTGCCCTTCCTCTTTCTCTTTATTAATTTATTGGGTTGTTATTCTCCTTGCCTGGCTTCGCTAATGAAGGCAGGATGCAGATGAGGGCAGAGGTCATCTCCGTAGCGATCGACCCCGCCGCCCCGCAGCATGGCACTCTGACTGGCACAGGTCAGTGGCAGCTGTCAGTCAAAGCACACACACACACACACACACACACACACACACACACACACACACACACACACACACTCATAATAAATAAACACTAAAAATAAAACTTGAATTGTGATTAAAAAAATGTATCATCAGCTAAAAAAACTGAGAAGCTTTAAGGAAATTGTTTTGTAACAGTCAAAATGTTTTAAAATAATGTTGGAAAATTAAAATATTTCATAAGTTTTAAAAATCTTTCTCATATGTTTATTTTTTTATTGTACAGCTTATTTTGTCTATACAGCAAAAAACATCACAGGGGATTTGGAAAAAAACTGAAAAAGAAAACTTATTTTAACAAATCAGCAAGACAGCACGCAATACAAACAAGCCTGTCTCACTCACAACATCATGCAGATGACATGTAATTTGTTTTTGACTCAGTGGTTTAACAGGAAGCGTTAGGTTTTCCCTAAATTCCTCTCGTCTTAAAGTTTTCGTCCCCTGATTTATGGATATTCTCAACATGTCCCTTCAAACAGGCCTTTTCAGATCTGTTGTTCAACTCCACCTTAGGAAAATTGAAGGTTTCTGAATTTTCAAACAAAAGTTTGTGCCTATAAAAGCTCATTTATGTTTAACAGTATCTGGAGTACCTCAAGGTTCAGTTTTAGGCCCACTGACATTTTTTTTATCATTTATACATCTCTTGGACAGATTATTTATAAATGTCATGATGTTTCTTACAACTTTTATTCTGATGACATTCTGCAGCATTTCTTCATGGAATATAAGTTCTTCTAACCATTTGACGTTCGAGCTTCTCTGATTGGGCAACAAACTGATCATTCCACCAAGTCTAATGGCCTGGCAAGCCATCCTATATGTGTGAATACATAGTCTGCCCACAACCCACTGACAGCTCTCAAGTCATGGGGCGGGATCTACGGTTTCCTTTCAAACTGTCTCCGCATGCTAATGGACAGCAAACAACATGACATACTCACCGCCAGAGCCGGATTAAATGAATGGACTACACTAGGCAGGCTGCATTTTTAGCCCCCCCCCCCCCCCCTCGATGTTATTTAATGAATTGAAATCTGAAACTTACCAAAGTTACTAATAAAAGTTTATTCACATTTTACATAGCCTAGTTTTTGGTTACAAATTGGTTGTTTGTATGCCAAAATAAGTCATGTGTTGTATGTTAAACATTCTATCAGACAATGTTTTGATATTAATCATTTATACGTCATTACACAGCTGTATTAAATGCTAATAAATTATCCTCATCTTATTGATTGGGAGTGTCATTGTCAAGGCGGTACCAGTAAATAACCACTAGGTGTCATTAAACTATGTAAACAGAGCAAATATGTGTCTCTTATTTGCTGTTTATATTTAATCACTACATTTAATTAAAAATATTTTCTGCTAAATACAATAGCTTACAACATTTATAAATGTTGACAAATTAATCACATGATGGTGGAAAGACATTCAAGAATAAATAGATTAATTTGAATGGACTGAAGCATGTTTTAAAGGCGCAAAAACAAACTATAAACACACAGCCTAAATTATTACAGTATAAATTTAATACAATCTATAATCTTAAAAGAAAGTATTTTAATAAAATGAAAACATTATCTTAAGTTTTGATCTTGCTTTATGCTCATTCAGGCTGTTTTCGCCTCTGCTGGATCAGAAATTCTGTGTCAATTTTCGGAGTGTGAACTTATTGTTAGTTTTGTTATTTGAACATTAATAAAATTATTTGAAAAATAATTAATAAAATCAGCAACACTTACCAAGGAAACCATTTAGCATTCTCTACTCCGGGAAAATCTTCAGCCTTCCAGCATCACAGGCCTCAGTCACAGCAGAAACACGTCTAAAGAAATGTTCCTTGGTTAAGCTTCGGTTTATGTCTCCAGATTTCCTCTGTGATGCCGAATATCCAATATTTTGAGAGGGATAGTTTAGTGCAAAGTACTCACGCATCGTGTCATCAGTTTGGTGCCACTTTGCAGGATCAGATGGGTAGCTAGTAGTTAATACCCTTTCTGGGTCTAGAGGCTCCTGTAAGACTATATTGAGCTCACTTCTGGCTGGCTGCTGTTATTTCAGTTCGTCCTTCTGTGACAGCGTTGATGTTGATGGTGTTGGCACTACAGCGTCTTCCGCCGCATCTTCCACCGCATCTTCCACTGCGTCTTCAGGTCGTGTCTCCTCCGGCTCTGACTTGGGCCCGGCCTCTGGCTCTGCTGACTCGAGCAGGTTCACAGCTGTCGGACAGCTGCCTGAGCAGCCCGACAGAAACTTCTGTAAAGCCCCCCCCCCCCCCCCCCCCCCCGCTGTCTCTTCTTTTGTTGCTCTTAATTTTTTTTTCTTTATACGTTTTGCCGCACCCGAAAGCATCGTGAAAGTTAGCCTACTCAAAAACACCTGCTAGCTTTGTTGTGTCCCGCTCTGACTCTGACCACTTCCCTGACCTCCTTAAATGGGTGGCGCCTTAATGTGACGTAGCCAATGAAACAGTTAATGGTTAAGATAAACATTGTCACTATTTTTAGTTAATTAATAAATATTGAAATAAATTGTAGATAGGAGTCCTATCTACAAATTCTATCATGGGACATTTGTACATTTAATTTTTTATTTATTTATTTTTAGTGTTGTTCCTCTGTCTGGGCCCCATCCAGCCAGTCAGGCCCTAGGCACATGCCTACTTTGCCTTTGCGTTAATCCGGCTCTGCTCACCGCTATAGATATCAGTCAATGGGGCAGTCCAGAGCTGATGCCAAAGCTGTTTCAAATGAGCTGTTGCCATCTTGATTTTACTCAGTCCCATCCGGTTCACCAAACAGATAGATTGCTGTGATTGGATTGGGTGCGGAGGGTCCAATAGAGTGGGGGTAGACCAACTTGCTGAGCAAAATCATTTTGCTTCTTTAATTGACGGTCTAGATTTCTAGGCTACAACTTGAGGATATCAGTTCCTTTTCAAGGTCGCTGTAGACAAATGGTCTGAAACTATTCTGTCATTTAAGGAATTTTTCCAAACTGAGAATGTTAGTGTCAAAAATTGAGATGGTTGTCATGCTTTTATTTTCTCCCCATCTGTAACAGCAAAAGCACCCAAAAATGAATAGCCTTAAAATATGTGATGAACTCATTAATAGTAATGAGTCAATTGCAAATGGTTTCAACAATTTTTTATTGAGTCTGTGAATGATTTAGCCAGTCATTTTAAATCAACTGACCCACCCTGTAACGAATGTGATAAGGATCACACCAACTCCTTCTATATAAAAGAAGTATCCCAGGATAAAGTTAAAAAAGTGATTGCAAACATGCGGATGTCCATGGCAAAGGATTTCCATAACTTAAATACTACATTTATTAAGAAACATCACAGTTATATGTTGGAGCCAATCACATATTTAGTAAACTTATCAATTCAAACAAAGAGTTTCCCAGAAAGCTGGAAAACTGCAATAATTGCTCCAGTCTACAAATCGGGAGAAAAGGACTTAGCAAGTAACTACAGGCCTATTGCCACCCTCCCGATAGTCTCAAAAATCCTAGAAAAGATTGTAGCTGAGCAGTCCAACCAACTGCTTTATTCACAGCAGTTTGTCTTTAGACAGAAATACTCCACAGAATCAGCAAATTGTTATCTGCTTGAAAAGATCAAAACTTCTCTGGATAAAGGATGTGTTGTAGGGGCAGTGTTTCTGGATCTAAAAAAGGCTTTTGACACAGTAAACCATAGCGTCTTACTTAATAAACTAATGCAATTTAAAATATCACCTGAAGCTTTGAAATGGTTCAGTTCATACCTGGAGGGTAGACAGCAGTGTGTTAGGGTTAATGAGGTCAAGTCAAGTTTGCTTGCAAACAACATGGGTGTACCACAAGGATCCATGCTTGGTCCATTGCTGTTTACAATGTACATTAATGACCTTCCGATGAGCTGCTCAGGCGTCAACTGCCAGATGTATGCTGATGACACCGTCATTTATGTGTCCACAAAAACACCTGGCCTGGCAGGAGAGCGCCTGACGCAGGCTTTATCAGACATCTCAGAATGGGTGATGTCATCCCACCTAACTCTTAATGTTAAAAAAAACTGTGTCCATATGCTTCTCCATGAGAAACAGGCCTGATCAGGAACTATTTCAGGTTAGGATTAAAGAGGAAATCATTGAAGTAAGGAGTGATAACTATAGACACATTACTTGTCTGTGTGTGTGTGTGTGTGTGTGTGTGTGTGTGTGTGTGTGTGTGTGTGTGTGTGTGTGTGTGTGTGTGTGTGTGTGTGTGTGTGTGTGTGTGTCTGTGTGTCTTTGTCTGCCTGCTCTGTCTTCTCGATCCCCAGTGAGTCGTGGAGGATGGCTGCTTATACTGAGCCAGGATTCTCTGGAGGTTTCTTCCTGTTAAAAGGGAGTTTTCCTCTCCACTGTCGCTGCATGCTTGCTTAGTATGAGGATTGCTGTATAGTCACTGACACTAGTCAGTGACTTGATGCAATTTGCTGGGTTCCTTATATAGGAAACATTATTTCTGATTGGCTTAATGAACTGTGAATTGGAATGTTTATTATGTGAAGTGCCTTGAGATGACTCTTGTCGTGATTTGGCGCTATATAAATAAACTTGAATTGAATTGAAAAAGTACCTTGGGATCATCCTAGACAAACACCTAAAATTTGACAGTCAGGTTAAGCACGTCTGTAATAAGGTTAAAACAAATTTAAACTGCTTCCGTTTTATCAGAAGGAACCTGTCACACCAAACTGCTAAACTGTACATGCATGCACTGATCTTTCCCCACTTATCATATTGCATTACATCATGGTCACAGGCTTCATCCACCACTCTAAAACCTATAGTCTTAATATACAAGCAAGCAATAAAAATTATGGACCAGAAACCATTGAAATGGCATCATTTCCGCATTTTAAGGAAACGTAATCTTCTCACTTTTGAAATTTTTTTTTATTAATTTTAGCACTCTAAGATTCTTTTTCAATTGTCTAAATGATAACTTGTCTAAAATGTTCTCTACTGTGGCCATCAGACGTCAGAGCTCTCATAGAACGATCACTCGAGCCTCTACCTGCGGCGATTGTCTCGTCCCGTGATGCAAGACTTCTTTTGGTCAGTCTGCTCTTTCTGTAAAGGGGGCCAAACTTTGGAACTCTCTACCTGCTGACCTAAAACTAGAAACGGACAGTAAAGTTTTTAACAAAGAACTCAAAAAATGGTTAAAGTCTAAACAACAATGTCTACATGAATAGCTTTAAAGTCTTACATTGCTGCTCAAATTACCTTGTTTTATTCTTTTTATTCTTTTTTATTGAAAATTGTTTGCAATTTTAATCTGTTTTCTGTTTGATTTATTGTTGATCTCTTTGTATTTTATTTAAATGTACTCTACTTTTTAGAAAGGTTCTATGGACAAGTGTTGCAAATTAGCACGTGTGCTAACACACTAAACAATGCATCTGGTTCGTCCAATGTAATTGCTGTGTCCATGTCAAATAAACATCACATCACAACATGTTTCACATGATTTTGACAAAAAATACAAGAACACTCTTTAGAATGATTTTTAATAAGAAATTGTTTTAAATGTGACAATGATTTTGGGGTTACAGTTAAAGCTTTCTTTGATTATTGTTTTTGCTTAGTTGGTTTAGTTTTTATTTATTTCACTATTTTTTAAATGAAATTTCGAATCTGTCAATCTATCAACCTGCTTCCTGTCTGCTACTTATTTTCTCACAGTTAAATAGTCCTTTGTTTCTCAGACTTCCCTTACCAGCTGTTTTATCTGCTTTTAGTTTTTCTTGCATACTTTTTTATCCACTGTTCTATCATCTGACTTTATTTTCATGCGTTACAGTTCTTTTAATAATAGTTCATCCATCATGGAGTCTGCATTTAGATCCTCATGGCAACTGCATGCATGCATTGATGTGGCCTTAGCCATGCATTTTAAATAAAATAACTTTGGAAAAAGTTTGTCTTGAATAAACATTTTGTTGTTGTTCTCCATCTGTTTTCTCTAGTGACAACCAATGTGATATCCAGGCTTCTCGTCGTCGTCCTCTTCCTCCGCTTATCCGGGTCTGGGTCGCGGGGGCAGCATCCCAACTAGGGAGCTCCAGACCGTCCTCTCCCCGGCCACCTCCACCAGCTCCTCCAGCAGGAACCCAAGGCGTTCCCGGACCAGATTGGAGATGTAACCTCTCCAACGTGTCCTGGGTCGACCCGGGGGCCTCCTGCCGGCAGGACATGCCCGAAACACCTCCCCAGGGAGGTGTCCAGGAGGCATCATGACCAGATGCCCAAACCACCTCAACTGACTCCTTTCAATCCGGAGGAGCAGCGGTTCTACTCCGAGTCCCTCCCAAATGTCCGAGCTCCTCACCCTATCTCTAAGGCTGAGCCCGGCCACCCTACGGAGGAAACTCATTTCGGCCGCTTGTATCCGCGATCTCGTTCTTTCGGTCATTACCCAAAGCTCATGACCATAGGTGAGGGTTGGGACGTAGATCGACCGGTAAATCGAGAGCCTGGCTTTCTGGCTCAGCTCCGTCTTCACCACGACAGATCGGCCTGGGATGAGGATCAGCACCTCTAAATCTGAGACCATGGTTCTCGACCGGAAAAGGGTGGCTTGCCAACTCCGGGTCGGGAGAGAGGTCCTACCTTAAGTGGAGGAGTTTAAGTATCTCGGGGTCTTGTTCACGAGTGAGGGTAGGAGGGATCGAGAGATCGACAGGCGGATTGGTTCAGCGCCTGCAGTGATGCGGACGCTGAGCCGATCCAGGCTTCTCACATTCACTAAATCTAATTGCTTTGTGTTTTTAGGTAAATTTCTGTAGTTAGTTGTTTCTAAAGTTCATTTTATGGATGCCTTTTTTTCTCCTGAAGATGTCTCAGATCCAACTGTAGTTCTGCTCAATCGAAACGTTGTCCATGCTTGCTTGTCTGCAGTGTGTTTTGAGTTCTCTACTGTTTGAATCACAGGATTCACCTGACACCTTTGCTGTTGGAGGTTTTCAGATGGACACAACACAACATCCGACAGACTGTTCATGTTTGACCACACCACCCAGACACAGTATGTGCATCTGTGCTGTGTGAGGGTGTTTATTCCTCTTCCTGGACTGTAAATGGTCATTTGTGTTTGACATTAAGGGTCATGACCCCCGTTTTGGTCCAGTTGATTCTCACTCCTACCTTTTGAACGGTTAAGCTGATTTTCCTTCTCAAAACATGTGTAAGTGGGGATGTGACAACTGGCAAGGTCAAGAACTCGTCTAGTGTTATGGAAAAAAACCATCTGATGCCTCTTGATTTAATACAGCAGAATCCAGCTGATGTCAAAAAAGTTCTGCGGACATCACACAAGCCTGTCTCAACCCTGTGCTCTCTGCAATGTCACTGTTCCCAAGGCAGCACCTGAAGTTAGCTCAGAAGCTCTTGATGATCAAAGTTATTTCTGTCACTATTCTGCACACTCTCTGGATGCACCAAAAGCCATCCCTGTGGATGCTGTCAAATGTCTTTTGAAGAACACCTGCCTCTGCTTCTGTGTTCTCTGTTCAATAACGTTGCACAGCAAGAAGATGTGACGGGTGTGGAGAACAGCCTTCTCTTCCTTAACTGTAAGTCTGCTGTTTCTGGGATCCACTGAATGATAACCTTGGCCAGGAATCTTCCTCAGAGTTGATACTTGTTATAACCAGTGTGAGCTTTTGCTTTATAAAAAATTCAGAATGATGCCCCCGTTTCATAAAATGGTTTAAAATGCCACAATCACCTTCAGCGTGTTTGTTCTTTGCTTTGATGTTGACTGGAGAGCTTCTCTAAATGCTGGCAATAATCATGTATTTTATCAACAAGTCCCATTTAAAAGTAAATGTTATAATCTTCTATTTAATTTGTGAGTTTTGTTACATCAGTTATTGGGACAGCAGTGACTCCAAAATAAAAAGTCCTGAAATGACAAAATACATTTTGTAGATCATATATTTTATCGTATTGTATTGTATGATATGGTATCATATTGTATCGAATACTATTGTGTTGTATGGTATAGTCTCATTTCAGATTGTATCATATCATATATTGCAGTGTTTCCCCTAGGAATGTTTCCAGCTGTGGTGGTGGTGGGGTGGGGTGGGGGTGGGGGGTGGGGTGGACTATGACACGTCTCACCTTTATGTTAATATTGTTTTATTTGATGCACTCCACTTTGAACTGCACCAATCCAGCAACTGCTGCATTTTAATAACTAGTATTAAAGGTGAATACACCAATATTTGCACAAGAATAATTTCTGTTTTAAACGCTCAGTGACACACTTTGCAGGGAGGATTTGGCATTTAATTTTTCTTGGCGTCTGGAAAAACATCTCCTTCTGCCCCCCTTTATTAGACTTTCTGCCCCCTTTATTTTGGTCCAAGATCATTACTGGGCTGGCCCTGTTGAAACGTTCCCCATCCCTGCTTAGTAGACTTAATGAAGTATTTTTAAGCAAGTATAAAAATTACTGAAACACAAATTTACATATTTGGCATTACTGACCAATATCTTTGATTTAATTTATTTGTTAAGAACATCAAGAGGCATTACAGTGAACATTATAATAAAGTACATTTTTCTTAGAGATAGGGTGAGGAGCTCGGACATTCGGGAGGGACTCGGAGTAGAACCGCTGCTCCTCCGGATCGAAAGGAGCCAGTTGAGGTGGTTTGGGCATCTGGTCAGGATGCCTCCTGGACGCCTCCCCGGGGAGGTGTTTCGGGCATGTCCTGCCGGCAGAAGGCCCCCGGGTCGACCCAGGACACGTTGGAGAGGTTACATCTCCAATCTGGTCCGGGAACGCCTTGGGGTCCTGCCGGAGGAGCTGGTGGACAAGGCCGGGGAGAGGACGGCCTGGAGCTCCCTAGTTGGGATGCTGCCCCCGCGACCCGGACCCGGATAAGCGGAGGAAGACGAGACGAGACGAGACGAGACGAGACATTTTTCTAGTGCAGAGAGGAGACAACCCATAGAAGCACTGATTTGATCTCATTTCAGAGAAAAATAGAACAGGTCAGATGCACCTAATTAATAAAATTACTAACATAAACTCAGGAATCTGTTTCTTTGCTTCATTGTTCTGGTGCTGAAAATATCATTAATGCGGATCAAAGGACATACACAGATGAATGCACCTCTTATTTATTATTTGGAAATTAGTGGGTATGGTTTACAATTTATACATCATTTTATATCTGAAATTGATATGGATTGATCAGAAGTTGCTATGTTATTGTTTATTTGAAAACTATTTACAGAGCAGCCTCAGAATTGAGATTAAATATTTTTTTATCACAATAGCAAAGGAACTTTTACAGAACGTGTTTCAGTAAAATCAGAACATTAACATTTAAGTGCATGAATTAATGCATCTGAACTCATGCAGTAGGAACTAGGAAATATGAAATACTAGAACCAGACACAACATGTTTTTTTATTTAAATTTGATGAAACAGATTTTTTCCTAACGTTGTTGGCATTTTTCCCCACACACAGTTAAACAAAACAATGTGTGTGAGAGAGGGATAGAGAGTTAAAATAATTTTAAAAAACCTGACCGTAGCGGAGGCAGTGACCGACGCAGCACGAGCCGTTTTCAGCTCTGTCTTGTCAAATGCACTACGTAAGTTACGAAAAAAGTAACTTTAAATATTGAACAGAAAAAGAGGCGAGCTGAAGAAAACGTAGGGAGTACTGAAGAAACGTGGGCTACAGTGAAGCAAGCACAGAGAGATCCGTTACTGTCTGTGTGCGTGGATGCATGGGCCGAGCCGAGCTGACTGAGCTCCCGGCTGCAGAGTTTTGTGTGTAGGGAGGGGTGGGCGCTCTATGTGACTGACCAATCACAGAGCGTGAAGACAGTAAGTTACCCAATGAGGATTTTCCTTCAGCACGATTACAGATATTTACGAGTTTTACACTCGTTTCATGCTCGTATTTGTCAAAAATGCTTTATCCGTACGCTCATCCCTAGCTGTAACCACCCTGCCCTGCCTCCTCCTCCTTGCTGCCTGCCGGCTATGATCACATGCAACAACACAGTAGTTCCCGCTGCTTCTTCGGGAAACGGCGCAAAAAAATAAAAAAATAAATCAATAAAACTTGGGATCTTGTAGGCGTGGCGGTGGGATTTCAGCTGTGGCGGGCCACCACGGCTACACCTATGTAAGGGAAACACTGTATTGTATGTAGGGATGGACAGTATATCGGCATCAATATCGGTATCAGCTGATGTTGGTCATTTTTTAACATGCCAGAATCGGTTCAATTAATTTAACCGGGCCAATATTTTTTCCATCTCGTCTCCATTTGTTTTCTTGTTTCACGGGGGGTGGGGGGTGGGGGGGTGGGGGGTGTGATGATGATGTGTAATTGTTTAGTCATGTGAACAATGAATGTAATCATCTCAGAACTGTAAATATGTGTGGTGTGTGTGTGCATAATAATGTAAATTCACCTTCAATCATTGTCATTCTATACAAAATATGCTGATTTTAGGAGCATTAATGTCAGATATCGGTTATCGGCCGTGACAGTGATCTTAATATCAGATATCGGTATCGGCCCAAAAATTTCATATCAGTGCATAACTAATTGTATGGTATGGCATTGTATCCTATCCTATCCTATCCTATCCTATCATATCATATCATATCATATCATATCATATCATATCATATCATATCATATCATATCATGTTGTATTGTGTCGTATCGTACATTGTATTGTATGGTATTGTGTTATTGTCTTGTATCACATTGTACTGTATTGTATAGTATTGTATTGCATGGTATAATATTGGATTGTATCGTATAATATTATATTGTATTGTATGGCATGGTACGGTATGGTATGGTATGGTGTTATTAGGGTTCCAAGCCCAAAGGGCAGGGAACCCTATTGTTTTTCTACGGATTTTTCATTATTATTTATTATTCATTATTCTTCTCCGGTAAATCTGTATGGGGGCAGGAGCCTGAAATTGGCAGGAAAAATGTGACATGGCAGTCTGATAGAAAATCCTGACCGCTACTCAGATTCGAAAATTTGGAATTCGAATCACCTAGGTGGCGCTATTGCGGAGGTGAACACGTTTCAGCTACTAGCTCCCAAACCGTAGGTCCTACAGTCATATATTTTATATGTACATGATCCTTGGATGATTCCCCATCTTTTTTGTATTGGCCACGCCCATTTCCGCCTAACTAGATTTTTTGCTAGATCGCAAAAAACGCAAAACTTACTTTTAATCACCTATTCGTCATTTTTTGTCGAATCAACTTCAAACTTCGTACATGTGATCTATGGACTAAGGTAAGTTGTTGAGATGAAGAAAAATGCAGACATATTGAAAATTTGGCTAATGACACCATGTCAAAATCAGTGCGCTAGCTAGCACATGTGGTAAATGATGATATCTTCACCATTTCTCAAGATAAATTGATGAGACTCTAGACCCTTATGAAGTATGAGCGGTAAGCCCTATCTACCCCATTTTGTTTGGATTCGCCAATAGGGGGCGCTAAAGTTAAAGTTTGTTTCAGCTAAACGGCTTGATGGATTTCCACAGAACTTGGCATATATGTTAATCATCGGACCCTTAAGCTATATTTTGAAAATTATTAAAAAGTGGGCGTGGCTTATAGGCTTTAAAAATTTACGCCCTTTTACTCATGAAAAATACATATTCTATACAGAAAATTACAATTCATATCAGTCATAGTGACATCTACAATCACAGAATTTTTTTTTGAATTTTGTCCAGTAGGTGGCGCTGTGGTACCCCAAAAATATTTTTGGCATGTTTCTCCCCATTTCTTTCGTAAAAAAACAAATGATCTCACCCAGTGTGTTCATTGAGTCAGTCAAATTTAGATGAGTATTTTAAAAAACGTTTTAAACTTATGCAAATTAGTAGAAATTTGCATAGTAAGTCCAAAGTACTTTCGTTAACTCCTCCCGGCCGTCAAACTCAATCACATCACAACTTTCCCTGACAAGAGAGGAGGAGCGGCTGACCAAAAGATGTGAAGGGATTTTGGATAATTTGCTTATTTTTTTAATATGATTTTTTAAAATAATTTTTTGGGAATGAAAAAGTTTTTTTAGCGTAACTTCAAAAGACTTTGACATTTTTCAAAGCTGTTCATAACAGTCATACCTAAGGTCAATTCAAGTGTATGTCCTGGTTTTCACCTTGATTAAACAATAGGGGGCGCTATAACTGGGAAGAAATTATATTGCTGAACCAGCTAAATGGATCTGCACGAAACTTAGTGGTTGTCATCACTATAGAGTCTTAAGACTACATTATCAATATGGTAATGATTGATCAAAGTGGGCGTGGTTTATGATCATTTAAAATTTCAAATTTGAAAAATTCCCTAAAAATCACAATTTGCATGTAAGAGGCTAAGATTTCCAGATTGTGTTAACTGGATAGGCTAGAGCTTATGTCACGAAAGCCGCAGCTCCATGAAGAGGTTTGCGCTTTATATTTACGAAAATACATTTTTAGGCTAGCAATTGTAGCGCAAATTCTGTTCTCACAATCTTCTTGTAATTTGCCACAAAGTTCACTCTTAGGTGGTTTATGAAAGAAAAAAAATGTCGTATTGATTTGAGCTCCCCCTTGTGTTTAATTGTAGGACATATTTTTGTCTACAGCCACTAATGCAAATATTATTTTATTGTAAGTACAGTTTTACATTTATGACCCCAACAAAAATATAAGAAGAATTCGCACATCACAGAGGCAACCTGGGAATATTTTGAGATTTCGGTACAAAAGCTTAGATTTTTAATGAATTTTTAACTTTTTACCAGTTTTTCTGTATAGTTGGACAACAACGTAATTAATTTTTGTTAGAAAGTTTTTTTTAGGTATACAGTAAATATAAGCCATTTACAACATTCCACATGTACCTATGGTGATCTGAGATTTTTCTCCTAACTTTAGAACGTAGCACTATTTTTTTATGAATATTTGAATTTTTGTTGTGACCTTTATAGTTATATTTCCCAATTTTTCTTCAAAAAAGCTTTGAGTCTACTGATTTAAAAACAACATCATATTATTCCGCATGTTAACACTGCCATGTGAGAATATTTTGGTAATTTTAGGATGATTTATGTATTTTTCATGATTTTTTAAAACATTTGGTCAGTAAGTCACAAAATGAAACTCGTAGTTTTTGTTGAAAATCTTTTAAATCTAAAGACATTATCAAGTATTTATGTTTTTTGTAATATTCTGTTGATGTATAGATCATTGTTTGATAATCTCACTCATTAAATCTTCACGTTCTTTAATAAGGAAACAGTGGAATTCCATTGTAATCACGTTTGAGAAGTCAGCCATGCCTCTGAAAGATATGTGTATAGGCTTTGCAGGTTTAATGACGTATCCTGAGTGTTACTTTCCTTGCGCCGGTTGAAGTGAGCTGACGGGACGCCGGCGGGAGAACGTGTTTTTGGGGCGGGACCGCGTGAGGACTGGCGAAGTTGAGGGCGGGGTGGGTGGGCGACTGGCGCTGGGGGCTTGGAACCCGTTGATAACTGCTTGCAGTTCTAGTATTGTATTGTAATGGTATCGTGTCGTATTTTATTTAATTGTATTTTATCATATTATATCATATTATATTATATTGTATTGTATCATCATATATGTTTAAAGCCGTTTTTATGGTAGAAAACGATTCCCGTTTCTTCTGAAATCAAGTTTTCTGATGCTCAACTCTGTCTAGTTCTGGTCTGATTCTTCTTTTTACGTTGCCTCATACACTTTCAAAAGGAGAAGGACGTAAACCTCAGATGGCTAGATGAACACCTACTCTGTGAGTTTATGAGTCCTTGCTGCTGGTAATAACACAAAATAAGATGTGAAACGTTTCTGCTGTGTTACTTATCTCTGGTGGGAAACCGCCACATCACAGGTACTTTCTTGTAGACATTTTAACAGGCTGGGCGGCTGGATTGTCCTACTCATCTTTGACATTTAGAAACCGATGCTCATTTTCCCAAAAGCTGGCTGTAAGGGAACACATCTGACCCACAGAACAGATGTCCAGTGTCTGACTATCCATCCAAGATGAGCCTGTGCCCAGACAACTCCTCATTTCTGCACATCACCAATTAGTTTAATGGCATCTCAATCCTCACTGAGGCTATATAGATTCACATGTACCCCCAACTGACCCATCACCCCACCAAATATCCACTCAAGGGTAAGAGTAATGGTTTGCACATGCACAGGTATGAAGTCCTCCTGCAATGTTAAAAGTGTCTAATCCCTATGAAGACCTTTGAACTCCTCTGTTATGCTTCCCAAATCTCAGCACTTGTAGCGTTTACAACCCCTGCTCTTCATCACAGCGTGTCAAGCCATTGGGTGTGTGTTTGTAGATGCACTCTGCGTTAAGACGTCTTGCGTGCATGCCAATTTTGTTCTCTCTCATTGTTGTCGGTTTATTTGTGTGCTCAGCCATGTTCTCGGGATTGTTCACCTGCAAACTGGGTGTTTGAGAATGTGTACGAGAGCTCAGTGGTCACACACACACACACACACACACACACACACACACACACACACACACACACACACACACACACACACACACACACACACACACACACACACACACACACACACACACACACACACACACACATCTCTATTAGCAGTATGGTAGTGTTAACAGTGTTATGC
This sequence comes from Nothobranchius furzeri, assembly GCF_043380555.1. Lineage (NCBI taxonomy): Eukaryota > Metazoa > Chordata > Actinopteri > Cyprinodontiformes > Nothobranchiidae > Nothobranchius > Nothobranchius furzeri. The sequence continues at coordinate 41,172,266 of NC_091753.1, read as the reverse complement.
CATGCGTGAACCTCTGCACCTTTCCCTCATATCTATGCAAAGCTGGGGTCCTGTCAATCAGTCACCTTGGTGACACGGAGCCCCACCTCCCCAATTAGAGCTGACAGGGCAGGATTAGGAGGGGGGCGGGCCCCCTCCGACCTGCCTACGTGTCAATCACGCGCCGGGCATCCACACGCCTGTTTACTGTCAGATCCCATCTCCGTCTGTCAGACTGCACGGAACCGTCGCCCAGGGAGGAGGAGGAGGGAGGTGGAGGGAGACAGAGAGGGGGGCGGAGGAGATCTGATCGGAATTAACTATGCTTCCCCCCACAGACCGGCCGTGCTTTTAATTCATGAACGGGATGAGAGGAAAGTGGGAAGAGAGAGGGAGTGATGGAGGGAGGAGAGCGTTTAAAACCCAGAGCAGGGCCTCCTTTAGAAGTTTTCAGAGTGATGTTTCTTCTCTCCCTGACAATCACTTTTCTTCTCCTGCTAACTTTCTTCTTTTTTACTTTGACTTCATTTAGCAGGTGTGCTCCCTCTCCTTTCAAACACACGGTGACTCCTTTCTTCTTTTATTAATTTTAAAGATTTATTTTTTATGAATATTTATAGTTTAGGTCAATTTGTTTTGTTCTGTTCATGCAAATGCATGCCTGTTCCTGTAGGTGTGTGTCCTGTCTGTACACAGACTGTGTGTGAATACAAAATGCTCTTCAGCTACTACCAAAGCAGAGTCATATATTCACACAGTACTGTGTGATTGTGTTGTGCGGTTGCTGGATTGTGAGCATTTCTTCTTTTTTTCCCCTGGCGATGGCCAAACTTTGACCCTGGTGCCCTCGCTCTAATCCTTTAGCAAATGAGGGCTGTGTGGGACTGAACAGGGGGTGTTTGGGGGTCTGCACTGGGCCACAGTTTTAGGATTAGAGGAGCAGAGAGCAGGTCTAGAGGTTAGAAGGGATGAAGAGGAGACGAAGAATGGATTGTAGGGGAGGAAAAGGAGGGGTATTGTCAGCACTGTGGGTCACCAGTGGTCTCATTACCTCAGTGAAAGAGGATATCTTGTTTGTTGCTTTTGTCTTTTTTGCTCTTGCAGGATCAGAATGTGAGTGAAAATCTCGGTTTAAGGAAGGTTTGAATTTGTGTGTGTGTGTGTGTGTATGTGTAACAGCTTTTTTTTTTTTGCAAAACATGCTTTCTATTTTTGACGTTTTACTGAATGAATAAAACCTGCATTTTAAATTAGGTGTGCATTTTTATTAATAATTTAAAACATTGTTTCTGCAGCTGCAATGTGCTGTTTTCACTGTTTCTTAAACATCGTTCCATGATTGTCAGGCTGAATTAATAAATGTCAGTTTATCCTGATCACACTGTCAGCTGTCGTGTGGTACACTGCTGACAGGCGTACACGTTCCACGTCGTTCCTCCTGAAACCCATAACGTTCTCCACGTTTGTTGCTACCGGACGTGTGTGTGTTTGCATTAGTGATGCGTTCGCAGGGCCGCGCCTGAGACGCTGCAGCTCAGGTGTCTGTTGGAGTCTGCCGAACGACCTCGCTGCAGGGAACGGGCTATCATGTTAATTACTTTACACACACCCTGCCAGCCAAGCGTGCAACACAACTGCTGAGCTTACACACACACACACACACACACACACACACACACACACACACACACACACACACACACACACACACACACACACACACACACACACACACACACACACACACACACACACACACACATTCATGCACGCCACATTATCTGTCTTTCTTTCATTTTGTCGTTTCTCTGTCTCCCCCCCCCCCCCCCCCCCTCTCCCTCTCTCTTTTTGAAGGCCTTGGACATCAATTCCCTTCTTGCTTTCAAGAAAGATTGTTTTATATTCTAATAAATTCAACTCCGTCCTGTGAAATTAATTGACATTCATCCAATGATTCGAAAATCCTCCGAGGCCATTCTTTTGTTTCAGCCTGTCAGTGAGCTTCCGAGTGAGATCGGACTAAATGTTTTGTCATCTCACACTCCAGGGTAAGCTGCTCCAAAGCGTTAGCGCCTGAGGTCAACTTAACCTCTTCGCAGTCTCCTCTCTCTCTTTTTTAAAATGTTCTGTCTCTGCAGAGCTCACGAACGCAGAGGGGTTACAGAAAAAAAATACAGATTCATGATGACAAACCCGGTGCAAGTGAATTCTTCACTCTCCTCCTTTGGACAGTTGTATTCCAGAGTCCGGGGAAACAGGGGAGTGGCATTGGCTGGGGTAGGTTGATGCCTTTAGTTAAATGATGCTGGCACGCAGAGGGATTGCTTTGGGAAGTTGTCATCCATCATGAGTTTTTTAGAATGACTCTAAGCAGCGCTCTGCTTTTGGGGTTATGGTCTGGGATTTGTGATTGATGTGAGGTGCTTGTGTGTGTTGGAGAAAGGAGTGGAAAAGAGAAACTCAGTGTGTGTGTGTGTGTGTGTGTGTGTGTGTGTGTGTGTGTGTGTGTGTGTGTGTGTGTGTGTGCATCTGAAAATTAGTAATGATTGGCCATCCTCGGGAGAAGTTTGTTAAATTTTCCCTCTGATCTTTGTTGTGGAAGCTAATGGAGGATCTACTGACTGAAGCTCAGATGATATAAATGATCAGTGGAACATTTAATGAATCCTACCATGTGACCAAAAGTCTATACCTATTAACTGTAAGCTTTGATTTCTGGAGCTGGCTGTGCCGGCACCTGGGTGTGCTCCTTTCCTCGTTATTGTGCTATGGGCTTAAGCATTGAGCGCATTCTGTCTAATTCTACAAGTAGTTTGATCCCAGTTTTCAGGAGACATGGTGGGGGATAATTGCTGGGATGACCGCTTCTGTATTTTGAGCAAACGAGGGGGATAAAGCACAAAACCAGATGAAAAGATGGAGCCAGGAAAGCCTTTAAAGGCCTGTAAGTGGGTGGAGGTGAGCAGGGAGCATCGAGGGGTCTGAGGAGGTGGGGTGTAGATGTTAGATGCTCAATCAAGCCGTGTGAAGACAGTGTAATTAATCCACTGAAGATGTCTGATTGCAGATGACTTTGGGAATACCAGAGTGGTGGCCGGGCCTGAGGGAAAGGCACGGTGGGAGGAGGGGGGAGCGAAGGCAGGAACAAGATGGATGCAGGAATGCAAGGAGAGGAAAAGCGGAAGGACAAACTGAGGGAGAAAGTGAGATTAATTGAGACGAGGGAGATCCAGTAGCTTTTAAATGAGAAGGATGAGTTTCGGTGACAATGTTGAAACATAAAAAGAAAAAAAAAAGGAAGAATTGATCGTGTCCAGGTCGGGTCAGACCATCCCTCACAGAGCGGTGAGGGATCAAGACACACATGTAAAGAAAAGCAACACCGAGCTGCTAACTCACCCTGGAGTCCCTGGAAAACACTTTCCTCAGAGACAAATGGATGTCGATCCCGTTTTAATGCTAATATGCTTTTAAGGCACCATCAGCTGGTGGAGGGTTGCTTTTATTTAATGGACTATTAATTTGTTTGAATGCATTTTCTCAGCGGGGCTACAGCTCGGCTTAGCTCGGCTCCTAGGCCACATGTGTTTCACAGCTGTTTAGCGTCCGACCCTGTAACGGTCTAATTAAATCTGATAAAACTCAGTAATCATCAGAGCAATAAAGCCATTACTCATCACACCGATACGGGGGATTGTTCACTTCATTAAAGGGGTTTGCCTTCACGATGGAATATGTTTAAACTTTGGTTGCCGTATAGGTGGGGAAAATCAAAGCTCTTTGTTTTAAGGGAGATGGAAAGCAGTGGAGGCTCTTCACCAGGTGTCAGCTCTCATGCACGCCGCTGGAAAACGCTGACAAAAGTTTCACTCTTTCAACTTCCTTCATGAAGGAGACGGCGACGCGGCTGAAGTCACATCTCTCTTCAACATTCGGTTCAAATGGGAGCAAACAGCGGTTCAGAAGGGTCTGATGTGTTGTTTTGACACAGTGTTGTTTTCCATCACTGCTGCGTTAGTCTTCTGCTTTTAATGTAAAGCTTCAGCTGTAGAAAGTGCAGAATATTTAATTTAGCTGAGAGGTTTTTAAATGAAACAATTACTATCTGATTAAAGTAGCTTTCAGCTTTAATTTAAGTGTTTGCTTATATGATTGAACAACAGTTCTACAAACTGGTGTTGCTTATTGAAGCACAAGAAAGTGATTCATCAAACTTTTGTTTGTAATTAGCTCAACTATCTGTAGTTGCCACAAATTCTTAGGCCTAGTCCACACGTAGCTGGGTTTTTTTAAAAAACGAATACCCGCCCCTCCAAAAACTTGCATCCACACCACCTCGTTTTAAAAAAAACTCAGTCCACCTGTACCCGGATAAATACGTTGTTAAGGACATGCCAGACCTGTAGGCGGCAGTACTTGGAGAAGCCAGGTGCTGGGCAATAGCCGTTCTTAACTTCGTCCTTCGTCTGTTGTCTTCCGCAAGGAGCAGTAATTCCGCTTGCAAAAACAAACAAGCAAAAAGCGCTTGGACAATTGATAAAGTGAGCGCAGCTCTGAGGGCATCCATGCTGTCGGCTAGTGTAAACACAGGTCGCACACATGATGTCAGCATTTTTGTCGCGGAAAGTGACGTTGCGGACCTTCAAACTCCGGTTTTGTCTGTCCACACGCAGACACCCAAAACGGAGAAAACGCAGATCTTCACTTTGGCCGGAGTTTTTAAAAAAATCCGTTTTCGTGTGGATGACAGGCCAAAACGTAGAAAAATATCTACGTTTTGGCAGATCCCCGGCTACGTGTGGACAGGGCCTTAGTTGACAACGGAGATGGAAGTGACTCCACCAACATCGGCAAGGCTCTGGTGCTGCACAGAACCCTATTTACTCTGTTGACTGGGCGTTACGGACCACGGTTATTACAATCACTTTAATCGGGACACAGACAAACATTTTTAATCTCAAATGTAGTGTGCCACATAGGACTTTATTTAAAAAATGTACTGAAAGAAGATGACAGAAGTGGATCTCCAGCTTGGAGCTGAGTCGGACAATGCTAGAGTTTGTGGTGATCTAACAGGTAAGAAAGAGATTCCTAAATGTTTTATGGCATTTTATTAACCAGTTACAAAGAAACAGCCATAAAAATGGCGGGTAAACTGTTTGATACTGTTTTCATGTGTCCACATCGCAAATAGCTTTCAGAGTGCTAATGTTCTTAGCAGTTAGCTTAGTGTTGTAACGTGGCGTTTATACCTTAATAAAATAAAAAAACATACCTGAAATTTGGATTTATAAAGGCATAAAATGTTTGTTACAAGTAGAACCTAGCACATACGCATTGTTAGCATTAGCGATAGCATTATCATCATAGCACAGCTCACAACTTACCCGAGCAAAAACACGACGGCGGTCATTTAAAGCTTCTCTGGATCACTAAAAGAAGCAGAAATAAAACAGCTCTAGGCTTCCAGGCTTGTAAAAGGCGTTCATTTGGTTTGCAGTGTAACATGAGGCATGCAGCACAACAGAGTTTGTTGCCGATCGCTTCAGCGCTAGGTAAATCCTCCACAGTGTGTGAAAAGTCCAACTTTTAAAACTATATGGGTCACACCCTAAAGGAAGATGTATTTTTTTGTGATATTGCATCTGCGCCAGCTCATTTAAAGCCTTAGTAAAATCGTTTTCATCCATCACGCTGTGTTTTGTAGCGGAGCAAAACACGTCCCCCATTTGAATTTCGTGCGACTGCAGAATCACGTGAGTGAAACCCAGCAATTACTCTGTGTACAGAAAAGAACCAAAATTAGATAAACACGGAACAAACATAACAAAGATGTTCTTAGCTGACAAATTCCAGACCAGTTTACGTTTCAGGCTTTCATATCAGATTCGTGCAGGATTCATTCCAACCTACAGCTGAAATCATTTAAACAGAATAATGAATATGTGCACCGACCCAACTCTGTGCTCAAACTGTAGGTCCAAAATTTGGAGCTCAGTTGAAAAAACGTGTTGCCATTTTTTTTATTTTGATAAACTGAAGGTGTGTATCAGTTCAAATCTTTGGAAAAGGGTTTCTGTGGAAACGGTATCTCACCAGCTTTGTTTTGGAGAAATGGAGATGAGTTATGACTAGGGATGCTTGATATTGGCATGTTTACCAATATCCGAATACCAATATTTTCTAACTCTTAATTTTCAATATGCTATGTCCTCCTCTCATAAAAAAAAGAAATTAAAACATTTTAGGTTACTAACATCACATTTCTCCTACCATGCATGCCTACCGTTTTAAACTGTTTCTGTGCAAAATAATAACTTCTTCAATTTAAATTATTATAGGAAAAGCACCTTACTCATTTTGTCTCTAACAGCAGCTCAATCTCATTCACTCTAAGTCATTGACGCCTTTTTTGTTTATTGCAGATATGATAACAAAACATGTATAAAGACCTTCAGTTAAGAAAAGCAAGCCTTGGGTGAAGATTCTCATTTTTATTTTAGTTGTCACTACACAGTTTCTACTTCTCAAGTTGAGCCAAATAAACTAAAATATCTCAAAAACTTTACCTCAGATCTGTCATATATCCACATTTTGAGAGAGAGGAGACATAGCTGACGATTTTGATGTATAACATGTGTATGGTATGTACAAGTTATGTCATTAAAAGACTAAACTGACATACTCTGATTCAATTTTAATGTATAGACTGGTATTAATGGTAGACCGATAATATTTGACATCCCCAGTTCTGAACAAGCAGCTAGAGAGAAAGTTAAAAAAAATACAGCCCTTTTAAAGCAAATGCACAGCTGTGATGTTCCCGTTACATCGTTATTTACATGTGTATAGCACTTCCTGTTGCTTTAAGACCAATTTTCACTATTTTCCTGATAAAAGAACCATGTTCCCCAGGTTCAGGTGTAAAAGATAAAGATGAATATATGAATCCCTGCAGACTAGTGTCATTTTAACTTAGAGTCTGATGCTTTTTTAATCCTGGAGTAGAAACATCTGCATTTAAAGCCTTATTAGTCGATATTTGCAGTCTCACTTTGAGCTAGCTGGATGACAATAAAAAGAATAATTAAACTTCACGTTGCTGTTTGGTTTTTACAAAAGGTTAAAGGTCTTCCTCTGTTCATCTGATACAACAACAAACACCCTTGAAAGCTCCGAGCTGAAGGTCGCTGCTTGAACCTCGTTTAAAATCCAATTTAGAGTCCAGAACCAAAACAATGTAATCACTGCACTACTACTTATAGGGCGCTTGTCCACTTGCTGTCAACTTCCAGTAGAGATAAGGCAGTGAATGAACAAACGTCTCTCTTTACTTCTGGTCTAAAACAAGATGAAATGTAACGTTTTTGGTTTGCTGTATGCTTCGTTTTCCTTCCTGTGTTCATTTACAGCCTGAATGATCATCAATAATTGATGCAAAAATGCAACCTTTAATGCATTCAATGAATAATTGAAGATGAATGTGATACAATTTGGTATCTTGCCTTTACTTTTCAGTATCTGCATGCAGGGAATGGTCAAGGTGTGTTAAAGTCACCATGGCGTCAAAGAAGAAGTACTTAACCGTAACACGGCGATGCAGTGTGACGGCATTTATGGTACATTTAAGTGTCTCACAGAGAAAGTGCATGAATTGATTTTAAATTGTAGTCCAGATTAGCTTTCAGTTTTCTCAAATTTCCCTTACGTTTACTAATTAATTATCTAATTTAACGACTTAATGCCATTTAGTGCAGATGGTTGAGAGAAAACATCAGTTTTCTGGCCAACGTGAACCAATCTGGACTTGTTTTAGCCATTTTAGCTCAAACCACCACGCTCTGAACAAAAAGAGCTGTGATGGTGAAGAGCAAGCAGGACACAAAGTAGGCTAATGTTTGCAAAAGGATTTACAGATAAGCTGCTGCTTCTCTGGAACGGTGCTTCATGAACAGACGAAACGCCTCTGAACTCTTTGGGAATGCTGAGCATCCTACAGCTGACAAGATCAAGATTCCAGGGAAAGTCGATGCTCTTTGGAGTAAAACATGGAGGAGGTTTGATCCGTGTGGGCATAGGAAGTCTTAAGTTGAAGATATTTAAACAGGACATTAATTCAAGCTTCACAAAGAATCTAAATCTACTTTGAAAATGCACAGAAATGAAGAACAAGATGCTTCTAGATTACTATAATGTTTAGAGTCTAAATAGTGATGGTTAATTGCACCCAGGAGAAAATGTATTTCCTCATTTACTTCAAATTGTTGAAAGATTCTAAATCTTAACCTGCTTCCCTCAACTTGCAATGGCACCCCCAAGGGGTGGCCAGGGGTGGCCATGGTCACCCCTAGAAAATTGCTGCCGCCCCAGGAAAAGGCAGTGTTAATAAATCACATTAATGTTCACTCAAATCACAAATTGATCTTATTTATTCAACACATAATTGTAAAACAAAATAAAAATAATACAATTAATGAGTAAAGAAATAATCAGAATAAAAATGGCATATGTTTCTGCTGCTCACCAAAAAGTTTTTATCTCCATAGTTTTTTGTGAACACAGCAACAGGTAAATTAAAGAGCAAGTCACCCCCAAATCAACATTTTTTCTGATAAACTATATAAATGTGTGTCTAATTGTGCTGCAGACACTTGTAATCAATAGTTTAGCACTTTAGTGCATTTTAGTTCAAATTCAAATTTTCTGTCTAAAACTGTCAGTGTTGTGCCGTTGTCAGGTAAAAGCTCAGCACTGGCTAAGAGGTACCCTAGAACGTTAGCTGGTACGATATGATGTCACAATGTCGTTGTGAGCCTGTATGTGTGTATTTGGTTAGCGGCTCCGACCTCACGGTCTGCTAGGCAACAGCATTTGTTGCATTTTTCAAACAGGAAGTGGGAGTGGAATAATACTCTGGTAGGGGGTGACTTGCTCTTTAAACAAAACAAATAATTTTAAAAACATTTAGTTTATTTTTAAATAACAGTTTAATTAACTGAAATGTCTTGCTCTGAAATGTTTGTATTTGTAAAATTTAAGTTACATTTTTTGGATACATACTGTTCTTTATTTTGTTTAGCTTTTTTTTTTAAAATAAAAACGAATAAAGGAGCAATGCAATACACCACCACAGGTTAAACTCTCCCAGAGTCACTGTGTGCCACCCCAAAATTGTCTTTGACCCATCTGGCCACCCCATCAAAATTTTCTGGAGGCGCCCCTGCCCACTTGACGTTACCAGCGATTATCCCCATTTCTAGGGGTCAGAACTGGAGGAAGCAAAATGCAAAAAGAAAGACGACAAAAATAGAAATTAGAAAGATAAACAGAGTGATGACAGCCAGGGACAGAGTGATAGAGAGATACAAGAAGAGCACAGAGAAAAATGTTCAGAGTGGAGAAAAACAGTGACAGGCAGGAGCGGAGTGGAGGGCGAAATCTAACAGACAGACTCGGAGGAGAGCATCGGAGAGGAAGACGAGCAGAGACAGACAGAGGGAGGGATAGACAGTGACAGTGTAAGAGATAGACGAGCTGTGTGAGGATGCAGAGAGTGTCCCCCTCTCTCGGCTGCTGCCAGAGGCAAACAGACAGCCTCTCTGCTGGTGGAATGCTAATGCAACAAGCTGCTCTCCTCTTGTCTTCCCGCCCTTCTTTACCTTTCTTCTTCTTAAATCTCCTCTGAGCAGAAAGTTTAGAGATTACAATCAAAAGCAAAGACTTTGATAATAGAGACCCCGGCTCTTTCATGTTATTTGCACTTTGGACATGTTGGTTCTACAAATCAGGAGCAGTGAGCATCTTCTTGCTGGAAAGAAACGATTTGAAGACGCGATATTCTCTGCGTGAAAGCGTCTTCAGATGAATCATGGATGAGTTATTATATGACCTCTCGTACTCCTTGCCCCCCTCACGCCGATATGATTTTCGTCTGTAAGCTCGGTAGCCATAGATACCGAGGTGTCAGTGCGTGGGGAGGGGGGTCGCCATGTCAGAGGCCGATCGCAGGTCAATCAGTTGACCTTACTCTGTCTGTGTTGTAGGAGGGTGACCTCTGACCCCATCCCCTCTTCAGCTCTAAGCTGCTGTCCAGTCGAGAAACGCAAAGCAGTTGTTCAGAAGTGATGAACGTCTCCTTGCTTCAAAGTCTGGGCAGGTTGTTTATCCATCATTCAAGACGTCGACAGAAGACAACGACTATTTTTCCTCCTGAACTCCTGAGCGCTACTCCTCACACTCCAGGCTGGACATAACCTTGAATGGAGCAAAACACACACACACACACGCGCGCACACACACACACACACACACACACACACACACACACACACAGGAATATAAACTTTGAGTTTTGCGCTGTCTGTGCAGAGATGTCAGCTTCTGAGAAATGGTGGCACACTCGTGAGGTGCGATCCATTTAGATAGCTGTGAGGTTGTCTCTCTGTGCATTTCACACACACTTAGCTAAACACACAACAATCACACACAAACTCACACACGCCCGTAAACACATAAAATCCAGGCACATAGGCAACGTGAGACAGATCTCTCCACACTCACACACACACACACACACACACACACACACACACACACACACACACACACACACACACACACACACACACACACACACACACACACACACACACACACAGTGCTGTCTCCTGGCACGCTCTTGCTTGGTTGACGAGTCATCTCAGATAAGCGTGAGTGGCAGGTTGGGAGTGTCGACTACCAGCGTGTAGAACTTCCTCCACAATATCACCACCTCATGACTGTTGTGTCATTTTTACTTCACCACATTTGTTTTATTTCCCACTTTAATAACTGGAATCTATTTAAGGTTTAGATTTGATTCATTTTCTCCGTTTCGATCTTCCTGTTGGATTCATTTTCTATCCGATCCATTTTTTCCCAGGACATCGCTTTCCTCTGTTTCACCTCCACCATTAATTTTCCTGTCACCTTTTTCTATCTCGTTTCAAAAATATTGCACCACCTCCCTCATCTAAAAAGAATCTCCTGTCAGGTTTTTGGCAGCAGATGCTCGTAGGAGCTACATTTTGAAGATTCAGGCCTTACATGCACCCTCTTCCACACACAATCCTTCTCGTCTTCCTCTATCCCCAGGCATTCCTTTGCTCCATTTCTCTATTTTCTTATCTACTTTCCCTTCCTGCTTGCTCCTCTATGTCATTGCCAAATCTCTCCTGTCTGCTTCTTTCTGTCTTCTCCTACCTCTTCTTATTTCTTTCACACACATTCTTCTCTCTATCAGCCTCTCTATTCTGTGGCTGCGCTGGCTGGTCCCCCTGTGGCACACCGTGTCGTGTCCCTAATTTATTTATAATTAGTGCTCTTTGTCAGGATGCGCAGGGAATGTTAAAGTACACGCCACCTCGCTCTGGGTACAAATGGGCTGGTGTTCCTTCATCCTCTCTGCGTGCCCCAACTGCCCAACCGACATGACCACTGGGATGGACAAGCCTTACATCTTAAACCAAAGCTTAGACTCTTGAAATGAAAACGACCACATAGAGAGGACGTCTGGAGGATTAAAAAAAAAACTTATTATGAAAGAAAATCTCTGACTTAAAGTTGAGTTGTTTGAGTACTTATGAAGAGTCAGTATCTAAGTAAACAGCAACATCCTCATGGGGAAGACAAGCTAACCACGAGACAAAACAGGATGCACCTGAAAACAACACTTACTTAAAACTTTTCTGAGTTTGAAACAAACGTATGGAGGGCGTTTTTACATCTCATGATGCCCAACTCTTCCAAGAACATCCTCGGCCCTTTTCACACTGCTGCATTTTCATCCTTGAACTGATGAAATCAGGTAACACAACTCCTGGAGTATAGCAGCTTTAGGGTATTTGAGAACAAAAAAACAGAGACTAAATATTCAAATTAAATGCATTCATATAATTAGTTTTGTTTAATTTCTGACTCCGAAATAGGATGTAAGTACATGTGGGCAAGAAGGAGAGACTGGCACCTGATGTAAGTTTGTTTGTAAAACACATTATTTTCTAGAAGTTTGTTCTTTGGCAAACAAAAATGTTGTAAATCTGATTAATCATGTTTTAAGATTGTTTTTTAAGATTTATGTGCTGTTGAATGAAATAATAAAACAATTATGCATTCTACTATTGTAGTGTCCAGCAATGGTCAGTTTAGGCACTGTCTGACCTTTCACCATCTGGTCAGAAAGGAGACACAGCGTTGCTTGTGTTCCCTTTAAAGGAGTCTGCTTCACACCAGCTAGGATTCTCTGCTAGTCTGAAAGATAAACAATAACTTTCTTTCCCCAAGGTCTCGTCTGTCTGCTTCCAGAAGAAAGAAGAACTCCAGCTCGAATCAGTTGCTAAATTCAAGAATGATTTAATAAATCAATATGAACTCCTTCTATGACTTATAATCTAGATAATCATTAAATAAACATTTGTTTATTACTAATTATAATAATTATAATATAATGAAATGCTTCATTAATCTGTGCACACTGAATGGATGTTAGATTATGTTGTCTACTAGAACCTGCAATGTGTTCACCAAGTTTTGACGACAAAGGTCCCACACCTGCAGCCACACAATAACAAGTACAGTTAAGTTAAATCCGTGACACATACTTAACCTTTTACCCAGATCAGAGCTTCCGATATCAAAGAGGGTGTGTTTCTGAGATTCTTGGTAAAACATCTCCAAACTTGTCAGCCTATGATTGGCTGTGAAAATCACAATATCAAATCCTTAAAACCAGAACACTTTGAGTAATTTGCCAGTTCTAGAGAAGCTTCAGACTGGCCATCTGTAGCAAAACCTCTTTAACCATCAAAGATTTTGACACGTCGTCAAAACCTTTTTGCACCTACAAAAGCTGAGACAGCAAAATAGTTGCTGCAGAAACAAGCTGATATTGTTCAACTCCTTAAGAGTTATTCCTGAGATGCAAGCTGATCCCAACCTGTGCTGTCTGGTGACAACTCTGGACTGGAGAAGTCGGTGCTTGCGGTCAATCTATCGGACCTGGGTGCCCCGAGGTCATCCGACCTCTCTGACCTCCGGATCCGTGACGAGGGTAATCAAAAGGGTGAGGTAGAACACAGAAAGATTGCATCTGAATGTGCTTCTGACTTTTACGGCCCCCAGCTCGTCTAGGAGATGATGGTGTTTGAGGGCGTAAAGAAAAATGTGTGTAAACAGGACAACCAAAGATTACTCTCTTGAAGGAGGTTTATTAACTAAAAGTGCTGCTGAAATGAGCAGGAAACAAATACTAAGACACCAAACACAAAGATCTTCCAAATACTGGGTAATTAACAATAAATACTAATAAACAAACGATCATCCACTCTGGGTATATTTTACTAAACACAAAACGCCGGGACCAAACCGGGAAAAGGGAAAGACTAGGATGAACGCAAGAGGCTCCACCAAAGGGGTGAGCTGAACTCTTTAACGAGTAAACTAAATAGAAACGTAAACGAGCTCTAATCGAGGAAGAATAACTAGACCACACAGGTTACACAACAAGACTTAATAAGTCAGCTCTAGGAGGGAAAAGAGGATCACCAGCTTTAACGCTCAGGCCTCTGCTAAGCTTCCCTCCCCGAATGACAGAGGGAGCTGCCTTTTAAAGGAAGCTCCCTGATTGAGGGATTAGCAACACCTGGCTCAGCTGGAGCCAGGAGAACAGGAGGAGCACCGAGGCCATCTTGTGGCCACAAAACGGACAGCGTCCGTAACACCCTCCCCCTAAAAACAACAACTAAAATTTATTTTTGTTGTTGCCACTAAAACAAGAGGGCTCCCACTAACTAACTAGACAAAACAGCTATAACTAACTAACTAAAATCCCTGGATCTCGGAAGGCGGGCTGATTAAACACATAAAATCGCGCTGCGCTGATCCTCAGCGCTGCGGAGTGTTCCCGAGATGGTAGCTTTCGCTACCAACACTAGCCTTAAAGGGAGATCCTTACAGCTAAACCAAAAACAAAATCTATTAGGGAGCCTCAATCCGCGTGGCATCGGGATAGCGCGTCGGCCATCATGTTGTCTGCTCCTTTCTTGTGGCGGACCTCAATGTTGAACTCCTGGAGGAGGAGAGCCCATCTCATTAGGCGTTGATTTGCGTTGAACATGCGGTGGAGGAAGGTCAGCGGGTTGTGATCTGAGGAAACAACAGTGGTGAATTGGCTGCAGACATACACATGAAAATGTTTTAGGGACCAATTTAAAACCAGGGTTTCCTTTTGCGTTGCGTTGGGGCTGTATTTCCTGGAGAAACAGCTGACGGGGTGATCAAGTCCGTTAGCATCCTCTTGTGGAAAAACAGCTCCTGGTCTGGCGTCAGAGGTGTCAACCTTGATTTTAAATGGCCGGGACAGATCAGGAACAGCCAGGATCGGTGCACAGCACAAGATTCCTAAGAAAAAGTAAAACCTGGGGACAGACTGGGGTTCAAGAAAAAGGAATGTCAGTGACAGGAGTAGAGTTATCAGCAGCGAGTGCAAAACAAGGAGTTTGTCCATTCTCTGAGCTGTTACTAAAACATCATGACTTATAGGGAAGTTCACAGCAACCTGGGGCGTCATAACAGCAGTGGTATCTGCAATGGAGTTGTCGTCTAACAGGAAAGGATGTAACACAGAACCACGGAGAGTTATCTCCGGATCCTTTTTAGCTTGAGCTCTAGTTAGCACACAAGCAGGCAGAGGGCCTTCATCATCATGAACTTCGGGTTCTAAAATGAGTTCAGGCAGAGGTACGACCAAACCTCCAGCAGCATCATTTCCTAAAATCAAATCAACTCCCTTTGTAGGGAGTTCGTCCAACACCCCAACCAGAAAAATCACCCGAGACTAAGGGACAGGTCAGTTTAATGTGGTGCATTTCGGCCGAGACAGCTCCCATCTCGATACCTTGTAGCATCACCGAGTAGCCGGCTTGGCTATTTTCAGAAAACTGCAGCAAGCTTCTTTTTATTAAAGTCAGGGAAGCTCCTGTATCTCTCAAAATAACAACTTTTGAGTCGGATTCAGAACCCGGAAGAGAGACAAAACCCTCTGAAAGGAATGGCTTAAAACAGGGACTGGGCTTTTCAGCGTTAGTTTTGTCACAGCAAGCTATTTCAGTTCGGTCCTTATTTGGGGAACTTCCGGTTCTACGGTTCTTCAGTTTCAAGGAATAACAATCACGGATGACGTGGCCACGTTTATGGCAGTAAAAACACTCTGGTTTTTCAGAATTTGAGGGCAGAGTTACTCTTACATTA